>NC_092334.1:213902500-214202500 GCF_046630445.1 Rutidosis leptorrhynchoides
TAAATTAAGAAACAAACTAAAATGTCAAAATTCATTTAAAATGGAATAGAGGACGATAAAAAGGAAAATAAAAGCCAAGTGTGGGAAAATTTACCAAGTTATCTTAAACATATGTCACATATATCTGTAACAAATAACTGAAAATACTTTTGCTTTGGACTAAACTAAACTGTTTTACCCGATGAAAGAAAAGAAGAGATGGATCTACACGATGAATCAATTCCATCATTAAAAGGAAGTAAAGTCTTCCGAAAAAGACACGCGCTTCTTGATTTAGGTCATGAAGTTGTCGTCCAGACCAGCTGTAGGTTGACGAAAAATCTAGAAAAGTCATCACTAAAATCAGCAGGAAATCCACGGACCTCAGCATTAAACAGGGTCGCCAAGTGGTCAGATTTATCCTAACCATGAGAAGGATTTATCTCGTACAATGGGGGGGCACCATGCAAATTAGCTTGATAAGACTAATGAATCAGATCCCCAGAAAGGATAATCTCCTTAAAGATTAAAAATCAGCTTTTAAGACTGATATTACTCAATCCTAGAGATTGACCTTAAAGATTGAGAATTACAAACTCATGGAATTCGATGATATCTAAACTCGAGCTTAAACGAGAAAATATTTTGATCAAAATTACAAACCGATTTGTTTTCTGAAAACCCTATTTTCAATGCGTTCATTACCATTGAACGTAAAATCCTAGGAATTCACCTGGAATTCATTAGGTCACCTGAACTAAATCGGGTGTCAACCGTAAGAACGGTGGTTGCATAGCATGGTCAAAGACAGGACCTTGTGCCAGGCCGAAAAATTATAAGGGTGAGCTTTACTATTGCTCCGACCAAGGATAGTAATTGCGTCTGACACGTTATAGACCATAATCAAAAGCATGTCACGGGACATTGCCTTAACAGTTGCTTGTTCAACGCTTTCCTTTACAACCGGACGGTAGTTTACCGAAAGGTAATATACGGGACAAGTAAACTGGACGTGTTGCTTTCCAAATACAAGGTTAGCAAGTGGGTGACACAAAACCGCAAGTTTTGAGCTAAAATTTTCAAATCTGAAACCCACCAAACCCACAAAAATATTTTGCAAACACCGGTAAAGGGTTATTCCGGAAAACTTATCTAGGGTAAAAACTAGATTTCAAAAGATTAAATGTTTTCATAAAGATCCAATTTCCTTAATGGATCTAAATTTTTATAGTCATGTGGGACTGTAAACCATATCGTTACTACCATTGTTTATACCGCCGTATAGAAATCACTGATGTACAAAGTGTGAAGAATAAAAAAGTGATTCTAGTATTTCAAGACAATATTGCTTGAGGACAAGCAACGCTCAAGTGTGGTAATATTTGATAATGCTAAAAACGAACATATATTTCATAGCATTATTCCTCAAGAAAGACAAGCTTTTAGTTGCAATTGTTCTATTTACAAGTGATATTCGTTTAAATAATAAAAGGTGAAGACAAAAGACAGATTCGACGAATTGAAGACGCAAACGACCAAAAAGCTCAAAAGTACAAAAGACAATCAAAGAGGTTCCAATTATTGATAAGAAACGTCTCGAAATTACAAGAGTACAAGATTCAAAACGCAAAATACAAAATATAAAATTGTACGCAAGGACGTTCGAAAATCCGGAACCGGGACCAGAGTCAACTCTTAACGCTCGACGCAACGGACTAAAAATTACAAGTTAACTATGCATATAAATATAATATAATATATAATTAATTATATTAATTATATATATATTATATATATATATATTATAAAACCGTCGGCAGAGAAACTCCAAGGGTGTGAGCTGTAAATACATTCTCCGCGACTCGCGGAATTTGAAGAGGATTTTGCCGCGAGTCGCGGAGCCCCAAAAATCAACTCTGGCTATAAAGCAAACCGAATTCTGATCATTTTTCATTATTCTATTTCTCTCATCTCTCTATCTATACGATATATATATATATATATATATATATATATATATATATATATATATATATATATATATATATATATATATATATATATATATATATATATATATATATATATATATATATATATATATATATATATATAATTTATATTTTAATTTTAATTTTAATTATAATTCTAATAATAAGGGTATGTTAGCGAATGTTGTAAGGGTGTAAGTCGAAATTCTGTCCGTGTAACGCTACGCTATTTTTAATCATTGTAAGTTATGTTCAACCTTTTTACATTAATGTCTCGTAGCTAAGTTATTATTATGCTTATTTAAAACGAAGTAATCATGATGTTGGGCTAATTACTAAAATTGGTTAATTGGGCTTTGTACCATAATTGGGGTTTGGATAAAAGAACGACACTTGTGGAAATTAGACTATGGGCTATTAATGGGCTTTATATTTGTTTAACTAAATGAAAGTTTGTTAATGTTAATATAAAGATTTACAATCGGGCGTCCCTATAAATTACCATATACACTCGATCGGACACGATGGGCGGGGTATTTATATGTACGAATAATCGTTCATTTAACCGGACACGGGAATGGATTAATAGCCCCTAGAATAATTAAAACAGGGGTGAAATTACATTCAAGGGTAATTGGTGTAATTGTTAACAAAGTAGTAAAACCTTGGTTTACACGCAGTCGATAACCTGGTGTATTCATTAAACAAAGTATTAAAACCTTGTTACAATTCGAATCCCCAATTAGTTGGAATATTTAACTTCGGGTATAAGAATAATTTGATGAGGACACTCGCACTTTATATTTATGACTGATGGACTGTTATGGACAAAAACCAGACGGACATATTAAATAATCCAGGACAAAGGACAATTAACCCATGGGCATAAAACTAAAATCAACACGTCAAACATCATGATTACGGAAGTTTAAATAAGCATAATTCTTTTATTTCATATTTAATTTCCTTTATTTTATATTTAATTGCACTTCTAATTATCGCACTTTTATTTATTGTTATTTAATCGCACTTTTAATTATCGTACTTTTTAATTATCGTAAGTTTATTTTATCGCACTTTTATTATTCGCAATTTCATTATCGTTATTTACTTTACGCTTTAATTTAAGTCTTGTATTTATTTTATATTTTACATTAGGTTTTAACTGCGACTAAAGTCTTAAAATCGACAAACCGGTCATTAAACGGTAAAAACCCCCTTTATAATAATAATATTACTTATATATATATTTGTATTTTTAATAAAAGTAAACTAATATAGCGTTGAGCTTTGTTTAAAGATTTCCCTGTGGAACGAACCGGACTTACTAAAAACTACACTACTGTACGATTAGGTACACTGCCTATAAGTGTTGTAGCAAGGTTTAAGTATATCCATTCTATAAATAAATAAATATCTTGTGTAAAATTGTATCGTATTTAATAGTATTTCCTGCTAAAATTAATAACTATTTTATATATACACCTCGCATAACATCAAGTATTTTTAAACAAAGCTCAACGCTATATTAGTTTACTTTTATTAAAAATACAAATATATATATAAGTAATATTATTATTATAAAGGGGGGTTTTTACCGTTTAATGACCGGTTTGTCGATTTTAAGACTTTAGTCGCAGTTAAAACCTAATGTAAAATATAAAATAAATACAAGACTTAAATTAAAGCGTAAAGTAAATAACGATAATGAAATTGCGAATAATAAAAGTGCGATAAAATAAACTTACGATAATTAAAAAGTACGATAATTAAAAGTGCGATTAAATAACAATAAAGAAAAGTGCGATAATTAGAAGTGCAATTAAATATAAAATAAAGGAAATTAAATATGAAATAAAAGAATTATGCTTATTTAAACTTCCGTAATCATGATGTTTGACGTGTTGATTTTAGTTTTATGCCCATGGGTTAATTGTCCTTTGTCCTGGATTATTTAATATGTCCGTCTGGTTTTTGTCCATAACAGTCCATCAGTCATAAATATAAAGTGCGAGTGTCCTCATCAAATTATTCTTATACCCGAAGTTAAATATTCCAACTAATTGGGGATTCGAATTGTAACAAGGTTTTAATACTTTGTTTAATGAATACACCAGGTTATCGACTGCGTGTAAACCAAGGTTTTACTACTTTGTTAACAATTACACCAATTACCCTTGAATGTAATTTCACCCCTGTTTTAATTATTCTAGTGGCTATTAATCCATTCCCGTGTCCGGTTAAATGAACGATTATTCGTATATATAAATACCCCGCCCATCGTGTCCGATCGAGTGTATATGGTAATTTATAGGGACGCCCAATTGTAAATCTTTATATTAACATTAACAAACTTTCATTTAGTTAAACAAATATAAAGCCCATTAATAGCCCATAGTCTAATTTCCACAAGTGTCGTTCTTTTATCCAAACCCCAATTATGGTACAAAGCCCAATTAACCAATTTTAGTAATTAGCCCAACATCATGATTACTTCGTTTTAAATAAGCATAATAATAACTTAGCTACGAGACATTAATGTAAAAAGGTTGAACATAACTTACAATGATTAAAAATAGCGTAGCGTTACACGGACAGAATTTCGACTTACACCCTTACAACATTCGCTAACATACCCTTATTATTAGAATTATAATTAAAATTAAAATTAAAATATAAATTATATATATATATATATCGTATAGATAGAGAGATGAGAGAAATAGAATAATGAAAAATGATCAGAATTCGGTTTGCTTTATAGCCAGAGTTGATTTTTGGGGCTCCGCGACTCGCGGCAAAATCCTCTTCAAATTCCGCGAGTCGCGGAGAATGTATTTACAGCTCACACCCTTGGAGTTTCTCTGCCGACGGTTTTATAATATATATATATAATATATATATAATTAATATAATTAATTATATATTATATTATATTTATATGCATAGTTAACTTGTAATTTTTAGTCCGTTGCGTCGAGCGTTAAGAGTTGACTCTGGTCCCGGTTCCGGATTTTCGAACGTCCTTGCGTACAATTTTATATTTTGTATTTTGCGTTTTGAATCTTGTACTCTTGTAATTTCGAGACGTTTCTTATCAATAATTGGAACCTCTTTGATTGTCTTTTGTACTTTTGAGCTTTTTGGTCGTTTGCGTCTTCAATTCGTCGAATCTGTCTTTTGTCTTCACCTTTTATTATTTAAACGAATATCACTTGTAAATAGAACAATTGCAACTAAAAGCTTGTCTTTCTTGAGGAATAATGCTATGAAATATATGTTCGTTTTTAGCATTATCAAATTACATATGGGAGACTAGTGTAATTAAATTAGTAATTAATCCTATCAATTGAGTAGGTAATTGTTAAGCCTAAATAGGGACGCCGATTTACCCTTCAACTGAATCATAATCTTGAGTAGTTAATATTGATTGATTGTGTTCTTCAGAAGCGTATGGGAGACCAACGTGAAAAATCGATACTTTCATGATAAAATTAGTATCTAAGTGAGGGACACCAGCTTATCTTACTAATCGACTATTGAACTTAGTTAACGAGAATTATACTTAGGGATTTAATTACATTGTTCTTAATTAAAGCAATCCGGAACCTAGGAAATTGAATCTAAGTGAATACCCCTTTATCTATTGAATCGTATTTTCTTTCTTTGTTTTAATTAGTTTTAAATCAAAACCACATTTTACAACTTAAATCTCTAGAATAATTGTTAGTCTTTTTAATCCTAAACTCTGCTCCCTGTGAACGAATTCGTAAGTATATTACAATAAGATTAGGTGTGTTTTACGCATATCACCATGGTTAATAATAAGCTACCATCTCCCATAAGAAAAGTTGTACCCCAACCAAGAATATTTAATGACCCGTCCTAATCCATTTGGACAAATACATTACATTTGGTTACATCGCGAGGTACTTGCCCTCTATATGATACATTTTACAAATATTGCATTCGTTTTTAAAAAGATAAACTTTCATTACATCGAAAGTTGACGGCATTCATACCATTTCAATATATATCCAACTATAATTGACTTAATAATAATCTTGATGAACTCAACGACTCGAATGCAACGTCTTTTGAAATATGTCATGAATGACTCCAAGTAATATCTCTAACATGAGCAAATGCACAGCGGAAGATTTCTTTAATACCTAAGAATAAACATGCTTTAAAGTGTCAACCAAAAAGTTGGTGAGTTCATTAGTTTATCGTAATCAATCATTTCCATAATTTTAATAGACTACAAGATTTCATATTTCCATTTCTCATAAACATCATGCATAAAAATCATTCATATTGATTGAACACCTGGTAACCGACATTAACAAAATGCATCTAGAATATCCTCAAACATATAAACATCGAAGTACTAAAGCAGTTCAAATTCTCTGACTGGGGCGTGTCAAAGCCCATAGATCTATCTTTAGAATTCGCGTCAATTGGTGGCAATTATAATAAACACCAATTCTTAGGCTACCAAGTTCAACAAGGGCGATATCTGGTATAACAATTCAACCATAGAATGTAGTTTCGATTACTTGTGTCTATTTCGTAAAACAGTTATAAAAGCAGTGCATGTATTCTCAGTCCCAAAAATATATATTGCAAAAGCATTTAAAAAGGGAGTAATGAAACTCACAATACGATATTTTGTAGTAAAAATATGCATACGACGATACTGAACAATGCGGGGTCGGCCTCGGATTCAAGAACCTAGATCATTCATATATATATTAAAACATATAATCGTAATCGAACAAACTTATATATTATTATTAATAATGTAATTTATATATTTAATACTTTGTAAGTTTTATTATTTATTTACATATTTTCATTTCATATATATAAATATTAATATAGTTACGTTATGCGTATTAAATATACTTATATATACAAATATCATTTATTTGTTAAATTAATTCTAATACCAAAATAATATTAGTAGTGATTAAAATAATAATAATGATAATAATATTAAGGATTTGATATCGGCTAAAAAGTCACGTTTTTACCCCCGATATTAAGTCCCAAAAACGTAAAGTTTAAAGCTTTGTCGGCAAAATAATCGCTTTTTCAGTTAAACTTGTAGATAAAGTAATTACAACGACGATGCAAAAAGAATCAAGAGAAACGGAGCTAAAACGAAGATTCTAGAGCGAAAACGGTGAAAGACAAGAAATCAAGTTACGATCCAGGGAATCAAAGCTGACCAGCACACCATACGACCTGCCATACGGGCTGCCATACGGCCTGCCTGTATGGATACGGCCTGCCAAATAAGCCCCACCAAGTGCCCTCACCAAACGGCCTGCCATCAATACGGCCTGCCAAATACGTCCTGCCATGCGGCCTGCCAGGCGTATTTTGGCAATTTCCAAGTCTAATTAATGGGTCTTTGTCATTCATTCCAACACACACCTCTCTTCACTCTCTTACTACAATACACTTTCTCCCACTAGAGCTTTCAAGGCCTTCTCACCTCCGAGCGGGAAATTAAGTACCGGGAGGCGAACGCCGAAGATTGTAATAGGAGCGGGCTAGAGGTTGTCAGCACTTGTAATGGTCCAGATCTAGTCTGTAAACGGTGAATGCTTTCCTTAATTTAATAAAGTTATTATCTTGAGTTGCTTTCATCTTGCATGATTATCTATCTGTTACAATTGTTTATCATGTGTTGAATATTTTATCTGAAACTTGTCATATTGTTATGCTGAAACCTTGACGGTTTAGAAGTTTAATTTACGGATCACCCTTTCTGCTTATTCACGTGGCTATAACCTAGTATTAGGACGTGATCAACCCTAGGATACAAGGTAAGTAGTTATGTGTGCTTAACGTCACCATAGGGATATAGTACCTACGTATGAATAACCCATTATTCATCATAGAAGAGCTACCCATTTAGATTGTGATTAGAGTTAGCAATAGAGAGTTCAGTGAACACTAGCTTACTCAGAAGCATGATTCGCGTTAGAAGCAATGTTCTTGAGATATTGTAAGATGATCCGGGGTTGAATAAGTGATCGCAAAGGAGAGACTTCTATCCCAATTAGCAGTACTTTAGAATATCTAAGATTGCACATATGTTAATGTTAAGGCATAGCATAGTGATTTAGTGGTAGGATATTGCTTCAGTTAGACAACTAGGATTAAGAAAAGCTGAGACGTTCCTTTATTGGGTAAACCACTTTGTTCATGTACCTAGGATTTCATCCATAAGGTCGTTCAAACCTTTCAGGTTAACGTTGGGAGTAGGGATACCTGTCTTAGCCAGAATCTTCAAAACCTAAACTCTTAGTAACAAATCAGTTAGGTTCACAGCCCAGTTGGTTGAGGTTTAGTGTTTATCCTAGGAAGTTAAACTCTCGCGATAATTCCCCTTCAGAATTCTATTCTTCACACCTATCTTTACTTTTATTGTCTAATTACTATTTTATCTAGTTAATCTATCACCTCTTGTCACTAGGGTTAACTATATAGGCACTTTTGTCCCACATTACCGAGCAAACATACAAAAATACGTACCTGAGTTATATTTACCACTTACTCGTTAAAAGAAAGACAAGTAGGTGAGTTATAGCTTGGAACCCCAGACAAATATAAATAATAAAACAACCACTACTCGCCCTCGTGGTAGCTGATTCTGACGTGCCGCGGCCTAACGACACCGTGAAAATAAAATCGTCCGTTTCGGCCATATCACAGGAGTAAGTAGAGTTTTTGGTGCCGCTGTCGGGGACTTATTTTCTGTTTGTTATGGTAATCGTTGGTTCTATCAAGATATCTGGGATTCTTGAGTGGTGTCTAAGAAAGACAATTATACACGGACTTAGTTATTGGATTTTCCGAACAGTCTCCAATTATATTGGAACCAAAAGGATCCTGCCTCTCCGTTATCTGCCTAGCCACTTGTTTCAAAGATAAATTGACAAGAATCACACATGCTTAACAAGCAGAGAGTTTGTCGGTATAGGATTTAAAGTCGCCATTATAGTAAACTCTTTTCAAAATTATAAAATATTAATTATGGTTTTAATTTCTGTAGTTTCCAGTTCAAACTTAACCGACTACGAAAAAAGTGCGAATGGCAGTTGCTCTCCCACAACTTCGGAAACTGGCGAAGTTTTTCTTTATAAACCTAAAACAAATCTAAACCCTGATGAGTCTCATCAAGACTTAGTTCTTGATTCTTGTGGTCCAAGAAGACGGGTAATTTCATCTGACTTAGAGATTTCATTGCTTTTGGATAAGTTTTACTCAAATGAACCAGGATTCGACCCTCTTCACGATCCAAAAGGGAGGGTTAGTCTTAACGAACTCCTGATTATGGAAGATGAGATACGGGAAGAATATCCAACTATTTTCAACTATCCAGACTTGTTCGAATTTAACCCTAAGGAGATACGAAACCCTGATAAAACAAAAGATTCGTTTATTGGAAATCTGTTAAATCCTAGTAGAAGGTTAGACGTCTATAGAGAATTCATTAGGCACCTCTATTCCTCAGACTTCCCATTCTCAACATTTCAAATCAATCTGTTAAAAGAGCTGCGTTCTCAGACTCGTTCTCTTCACAAACTGTTAAAAGAATGTGGGGATGACCTTTTCGTCAAGTATCGGGATGCAGAAATTAATTTCAAATTCGATTTAGAGTCATTCGTCAGTTTTCTCCCTCACTTCACTAATAGGGAAATTTCTCCAATTCACATAAACCATTACGTCTCGGAAATGATATCTGAATTAGAATTTTGGATTGAAAGAAAGAAACCTAACCCTATTTCAACCTACGGAAATAGAGATTTCTTCTACTTTGATCTAGCCTCATTTCTCATCAAAAGATTAATTGAAGCTTTTCCGGATTCTACCGAGGAAAGAATACATCAGAATTTCTTCTAAAAAGAAAGGAAGTATATTCGGAACTCGTGCAAATCCTCACTATGTCAAAATTTCCATTTACAAACCCGCAAAGGAAGATCATTCGAGAAATATCTTTAAACTTTAAATTTACTATCGGTGATCCTGACTGCGCGGAAGATCTTTTATTTCAAGACACAGTGGAAAAACTTCTTTTTGAACTTAATTATAGAGATACTGGGCCAAGGGATGGAATTTCAAACACTAAGAAAGTTAAAAGGGCTTTGGTTAAACTTATGGACGATATCGGGGATTTACAGAAGCGCGAGTGCAAGATGTTAAGAGATTTTGAAATATTTTCAATACACTCCGCTGATTTGCTCTGGATGGTCAAAGAAGCTTTAAACTTGTCTTTCTTTCCGCGTCATTTCTAGAATTTAGTTGTAGAACCTGTGTAATTTGTGTTTTTAATAAAAATAAAATATTTAATTTTTAGTTGTCTTTTCTTATTTTAGTTAGTAATATATCTTGGAAAATATAAAAACAATATAATATAAAATAACCGGATTAAAATCTGAGGTATTATTTTATTTATCTTTTCTTAAAACCCTTTAAATTTTAAAATCATAAAAATTTAAAAATTGTGCAAGTCGGATCGGGATAATAAGCCCGCGAGCCGCACGGGCCTTTTCTTTTCCTTTTTCCTTCTCTCTTCTTCTTTCTTCTTTCTCTCTTCTTTTTGATTTTCTTCTTCCCCTTCCCTGTTCTTGCGACCGACGAGGCACACACACACACACACCACACTCAATTTTCAACCAAAATCGACGAATCAAAGCTTGAAATTTGTTTTCTCTAGCCTCCTAAACTCGATTCCATCATCAATTTTGCACAAAAGGTACTCTTTCTTGATGAAAATTCGAATTTTCTCATAGGGTCAAATTTTTGACTTTTTAGAAAAACCTTGTTTTTGACTCAATATTGGATTCCTTTATGCTTAGATAGATAATGTGATTACTTTGTGTTAGTTTTTAGGCTTGATTGAGATATTTTGGATAGTTTTTGGCTCTCGACTCACTAGTTGAGGTTTTAGGGTAAAATTTGGTGAAGTCTTTGGAAACTTGATGTTTTGCTAGCTTAGTTAGGCTTAGTGATTCATTAGGAATGCTTAGAAACTGATTTTGGAACAAAGTAGGCTTGTTTGCTTAAATTTGATATTTTGGTCAAACTACACGTAATTAGGACTTCGGTTTTTCCTATAGTTAAAACGTTTTTAAAACTTAGGATTGCCATAAAACTAGTTCAAATAAAGATATCATTGATTTTCTCGTGAAAATGTAGCTTAATCCTTGATTTTCCTTATTTTGTACGTTTTGAACAAATTTATTATTTTTCGGTCAAACGGCTCTAATCTTTGACTTTAACATGTTATAGCTCAAGTTAGATGATTAAAAATATTTAAGGTAATTAAAAATGGTTGTTAGGATCATTGTATGCTTAAAAATCATCACATTTGTTTCAAAATTGCTTATTACGACTAAATGGCTATAATTATTATTTATTGCATTATTTATTGTAATCACGGGTACACTTTGAATTTTGCTCAAAAGTAAGTTTATAGTTCGTTTAAATGTTGTCTATGGTAATTTTGGCTATATTTGACTATAACAGGAATTTGGAAAATCCCATTTTTAAAGCCCTCATTTCGAATTTTTTTCGAAAAATATAGGCATTTTTGGATTCTAAATCTAAATTTTTGGAACATAACCTATTTTACTTGATTTTCGCATATGGCCAATCGCTTACCAAATGATTACGAGTTGCCCCATTATCTTCGCGGTCAAGAAAATCCAGATGATAATGAGCCATTTATGAGAGTTTGGATTAACCAAAATAAAGCGGGCAACAAATACATCAATTGGACGATATTGGAACAATGTGGTTGGGCTGATGAGCTCAGAAGAATCTTGACCTTCCAAGCCGAGGGTAGAACGCACCGGGCATGGAAACAGTTGTTTGAGTTAAACGAAACAACATACAACGAGCCATATGCAGAGTTTATGGCTACTTGGAGTTTTGATTCGGATGTTGATCCGGAAGATTATAATGATCAGGAGTGTATCCATTTTCGACACCAAAACCACATGTATCACCTGAATCTTGCACGGTTCGCGAGACACTTAGAGTTGTATAAATCATCGCAGCTCACCCGGCCAATATTCAGGAATGGATCTACCACCTTGAATCACATGGATCATCAATATTTCTGGCAAGAGCACACCACTGATAACGGGCCATGGCAATCGGTTAAAAAGGCATCCAAATTTGCCAACCCTGAATCCTCCACCACCTAATCACCAAAACCCTCCACCCTAAAGCCAGATTTGGCGGTGTTGTTACGATCAGAGACATGCGCCTAATGCCCGCCATGATGAATAACCAAAATATGCAAGTGGCACATCTCCTGGCTCAGGCTCTCACCAGTGAAAAGAATTCGGCAAGCATAGTTGTGCCGGTTTTAGGGGGCATTGTTACTAGGTTGCTTCAGAAGATGCGTGTTTTGGGAAGTGTTGAATGGTTTAACTATAGGACTGGGGCCGTGTTAGAGGAAATAGAGTATAAACTGCTGAGCAGCTGGGATTACATTCGTGTTGAGGGTGAGCAGTTAATCATTCAGGCGAACCCAGAGATACTCGGTTCTGAAGATCGGACGGTACCAGGGGTGAGAGTTCAGGGATTCAGACCTGATACGAGGACATGGGACGGTAGGAAATGACGAGGTTCTCAGGAACCTATGGATGAGGATGATCCCACAGCACATGGACGGCCCACTGACACTCGCCGTCACTCATCAGTTGGCGAGGGTGATCGTCCACGATATCCACCATACCAATACCAGTACCACATGGGGGATATACCAGGACAGGAGAGTTGGTTTTCCCAGCACGCGATCCTTGAGAATTTGGATCACTTTGCGCATTATGCGAGGAGGCAATTCCATCCCACCATACCCACATGAGTACCCGGTAATGACAGCCCACTGTGATCCTAGGGAAGCAGGCCCGAACCACCAGTTTTCAGGACCTCCACCTCCACCTACACATCACTACACGCAGCGTACAGTTATTACATCTATGCCACCACCACCACCACCTCCACAGACCACAGGGGCTGGGGGTTTTGTTGAAGAATTGTTCAACACTGACCACGGTAACACATCTACTGAGGCTTAGGAGTCGGTATGGGATCAGGCGTTGCACCGACAAACGACTGCAGGGATTGCACAGGGTATCAATAGTATGGACGTTAACTAGCAATGGGGTAGAGGTAGTGATTTACAAGAGGGTATGGGTTGGCAGACAGGGCTGATGGTTTTCACGAGCACATCATCACTTACTGGGTTAATCGCGAGATCAGATGAGATAGAATTTAGAATATCCTCGGGCATGAACACAGAGGAGTTAGCAGACCAGTTTGCCACAGATGAGGAGATGACCAGCGAGGGTCAGTCCAGATTAAGGAACCTATCCAGGCCCCGCACCAGCGTAATCTATTCTCCTCCATATCCACCACCTCAGCCGTAACCATGTGTACTTTTGGAAACATTCGTAACATTATTACTGATGCTACATTATCTTATATTTCTGTACACCCAGTTTCGGGCATAACTACTTTATGTTTTAGTATGTATGGTTGCTTTTAGAATAAATATTGCATGAATAAACGTCACAAAACAAACGACGATCAAGACCGTACGAGATGGAAGCAAATGGAAGCAAGGACGCCTTGAACGAGGATGACGCCAGCACAAGAATTGAAGAATCCATAGTTAACGCGCCATCCAACTGCACGTCTTGAAACCATAGGGGAGTACTACGTCTTTATCACCTTTTCAATAGAATATACGCAAACTACTATACCACTTTAAAAACTAAGTGTGGGATTGGCAACCCCACCAACATAAACTTTTTATAACACAACGCCTCTTTTAAAATCTTAAGTGTGGGATACTCCGTATCCTTAACATTGAGGACAATGTTATTTTAAAGTGTGGGATAGCAAATGTTGCACATAGCGATTCTTGTAAAATCCTCAAGTTTTTCAAAAATTTAAAACTTTCCGAATTATAAAACACTAAGGATGATAAAATTCTAGAAAAGGTCAAAAAGTTTTTGCTACAAAATAGACAAAAAGAGTAAAACAAGGTTGAAATTTTTTTGCAAAAATCAAAATCAATTTTCCAATAGAGCATTGCATAACAAAAGGCGCAATTCGACCTGCTATAATTGTTGTGAGGCACCCCCAAATAAGGCTTTATAAGCACTCATTTTTAGTGCTTCACTATATTTCCGTTGAGCACGCCGATGTTAACATCTCGGAATCAGAACTTGCTCTTGATCTACATTTCGGAATCACACATTTTGACGAGGATGACTAAGTTAAAACCTCAGCTATTCGTAAAGACAAAAATAACCTCCGCTACACACCTTCGTTTCCATTTTTCGCTCCACAAAACCATTTCACCTTCTCTTATTTACTCTATCCGCTTCACAATAAATAAATCCCGACTAAATCATTCTTTTTCGGGAAAACCTCCAAAGTCGCACTAGAAAAATGCGAGCATCCAAGCCAATTATCGAAAGAAGATCGCCAAATGGAGACCTCGAAGAGAAAAGCAAAAGATGCTTTCAAAATTAAAAAAAAAAACTAGAGAAAAGTCTCTATGAATAAAGGTTCTGAGAAAGGGAGCAGAACCAGTAAAGATTCGAGAAACTCCTAGCAGTCAAGAAGGATGCTCACTAAGAAATTCCTAAAAAAAACCTAAAGGGATCGCCAAAATCAATCTTTCAAAAAAGTAACTCCTGTCTATCAAAACCCTTCGCACTCTAGAAACTTCCAAACCCCCATCTCTTCACAATTCAAGCTGAGTCGATAACCGAAAATTCTCGCAAATAAGTGATGGAGATTTGAGTCTTGATCAAGCCTATGATGAAGAATGTAAGCATGACTGGCTAAGAGTGACTTCATTTCTTAGAACTTTAGGACACCCTAAACACTTTAGTGAAATGAGTGATCCGAGTGAGATAGTCTCAGTTATGTAACTTCCTCTCATGCTTGTGGAAAGAGATTCGAGAATAAGCAAAAAGAATAAAAGCTAAGTTTCCGCTCTTCCGTCTTGCAGAACCAAAACAACTTGATCACTACGGATTAAAGTCCTCACTGTTTTAAGTTCAGAAGTTTGCTTGAGGACAAGCAAAGTCTAAGTGTGTGTGTATATATATATATATATATATATATATATATATATATATATATATATATATATATATATATATATATATATATATATATATTTGATATCGGCTAAAAAGTCACGTTTTTACCCACGATATTGAGTCCCAAAAACGTAAAGTTCAAAGCTTTGTCGGAAAAATAATCGCTTTCTCGGTTAAACTTGTAGGTAAAGTAATTACAAAGACGATGCAAAAAGAATCAAGAGAAATGGAGCTAAAACGAAGATTCTAGAGCGAAAACAGTAAAAGACAAGAAATCAAGTTACGATCCAGGGAATCAAGGCTGACCAGCACACCATATGGCCTGCCATACGGGCTGTCATATGGCCTGCCAGTATGGATACGGCATGCCAAATACACCCCACCAAGTTCCCTCACCAAACGGCCTACCATCAATACGGCCTGCCAAATATGCCCTGCCATACGCCCTGCCATGTAGCCTGCCAGGCGTATTTTGGCAATTTCCAAGTCTATTTAATGGGTCTTTGTCATTCATTCTAACACACACCTCTCTTCACTCTCTCACTACAATACACTTTCTCCCACTAGAGCTTTCAAGGCCTTCTCACCTCCGAGCGGGAAATTAAGTACCCGGAGGCGAACGCCGAAGATTGTAATAGGAGCGGGCTAGAGGTTGTCAGCACTTGTAATGGTCCAGATCTCATCTGTAAACGGTGAACACTTTCCTTAATTTAATAAAGTTATTATCTTGAGTTGCTTTCATCTTGCATGATTATCTATCTGTTACAATTGTTTATCATGTGTTGAATATTTTATCTGAAACTTGTCATATTGTTATGCTGAAACCTTGACGGTTTAGAAGTTTAATTTACAGATCACCCTTTCCGCTTATTCACGTGGCTATAACCTAGTATTAGGACCTGATCAACCCTAGGATACAAGGTAAGTAGTTATGTGTGCTTAACGTCACCATAGGGATATAGTACCTACATATGAATAACCAATTATTCATCATAGAAGAGCTGCCCATTTAGATTGTGATTAGATTTAGCAATAGAGAGTTCAGTGAACACTATCTTACTCAGAAGCATTATTCGCGTCAGAAGCAATGTTCTTGAGATATTGTAAGATGATCCGGGGTTGAATAAGTGATCGCAAAGGAGAGACTTCTATCCCAATTAGCAGTACCTTAGAATATCTAAGATTGCACATCTGTTAATGTTAAGGCATAGCATAGTGATTTAGTGGTAGGATATTGCATTAGTTAGACAACTAGGATTAAGAAAAGCTGAGACATTCTTTTATTGGGTAAACCACTTTGTTCATGTACCTAGGATTTCATCCATAAGGTCGTTCAAACCTTTCAGGTTAACGTTGGGAGTAGGGATACCTGTCTTAGCCAGAATCTTCAAAGCCTAAACTCTTAGTGACAAATCAGTTAGGTTCACAGCCAAGTTGATCGAGGTTTAGTGTTTATCCTAGGAAGTTAAACTCTCACGATAATTCCCCTTCAGAATTCTATTCTTCACACCTATCTTTACTTTTATTGTCTAATTACTATTTTATCTAGTTAATCTATCACCTCTTGTCACTAGGGTTAACTATATAGGCACTTTTTTCCCACATTACCGAGCAAACATACAAAAATACGTACCTGAGTTATATTTACCACTTACTCGTTAAAAGGAAGACAAGTAGGTGAGTTATGGCTTGGAACCCCAGCTAAATATAAATAATAAATCAACCACTACTCGCCCTCGTGGTAGCTGATTCTGACGTGCCGCAGCCTAACGACACCGCAAAAATAAAACCGTCCGTTTCGGCCATATCCGAATTCTATTAATAATGATATTAATGTTAGTTTTAATAATACGTCTTATAATAATGATAATAACAGTAATTTTTAATAAAATGAAAAGTTTACTAATAATGATAATGAAAATAATAATTTTTATAATAGTACATAATACTTAATAATAATTATTATTATAGTAATTTCATTACTCGTGATAATATTAATAACAATACTTAGGTTAATCATAATTAAAATCTTCATGTTTAATTTCTAACTGATAACTAATATTCTATAATATCACTTCGTAATCCTAATCATAATAATAATAGTAATACTTATTTTAATAATAATTATATTAATAATAATATTTAGTGATAATACTAGTGTTAGTAATGATAACGATATTAACATTAGTGATAATAACAATAATACTAAATAATATTACTTGATAATGATGATAATATTAGTAATAACAATATTAATAATAATAATCATATTTGTAATTTTTAATTATGATAACGATAAATGGTAACTAATATTTATTTTAGTATTAATAATAATAATAACTATAATACTTTATTAATAACAATAGAAATAAAAATAACACTAATAATAATAATAATAATGAAAATGATAATAATAGTAATAATTTTAATAAAAAGGAACTACCTTCTTTAAGGAAGGCTTAAAAAAAATATAATGCTCCATGAGGGACTCGAACCCGAGACCTCTTGAATACCCGAACACCTCCCTAACCAATCCCTATGTCTTACTTTTCTGAATAAAACCCAGACCATAAATATTTAAAACAGTATTCTGTGTTCTTATTCTTCTTCTTCATTAACAACCCAAATCGATCAGAGAACAATTTCCAACCTCAAATTAAGTTTGATTTAGCTTTTAAAACCTAAATAGAAGCGATTATAGTTGTAATTACAGACACAAGTTTAAAAATAAAATTTTGAATAGATACAGAAACTGTAACTGTCGCGATAGTTCTTTTTGAACTCAAATCGTGATTTCAATTTTAGGACGTTTTGGAGAATTGTTATAACATGAAATATTTTACATATCATTCGTATAAACGTCTCAAATCATCAATTTAACAAGAAACTTCAGAACATGTTCGAATTTTAATGAAGAACAGTTGTTGACTTTTTAATTTCTAAAGTTTGACTCCAAAATTAGGAAATTTGATAGAACGAATTGGGATTTGAAACTTTACAGGTAGTTTGAGTAGAAGATTTCAAACACAACTGCATTTACATATTTTAAAAATTGATTCTTTTTCGAAGTTTTTGAAAAATGAAACCAAAACATAGATATTGAGCTGTGTTCTTTAAAATTCGATTTGATTTTTGTTGTTTTCAATCGATTTGCAGTAGCAGTGTGTTATATAGGTGTTTACAGAAATAATTATAGATAATGTACCTTGTTTGATAGTGTAATTGACTCGACACCATTTTTAATCAGGAACAAAAAGAAAAATAAATAAAATAAATAAAAGTATTACGATTTGAAACAGATTTTAACCCCATCTAATGGAAATCGAATCTTATGTACTGGAGGAGATTAAGACTTGTAACAAATTTGGGACAGAAACAAAATATTAACACAGTTCGATTGTGACACCAACAGCAAAATTGATTCTGTATGATTTTATTCGTAATTAAAATTAATATTGATAATTAGTAAATATAAATAAATACATTAATAATAATAATATTATTAGTATTAAAAATGCTGATAATTATGATAATAATAATAATAACATTACTAATAATAATAATAATAATAGAAATAATAATGATAATAATCATATTATTAATAATGATTTTTAATGATAAAGGGATAACAAGTACATAGTAATAATACAAATAATCATTAAGATATATCAGTTTACATGTATTAAATTTTATATCTATATATAATATTAAAATAATAATATTCATGATAGATTTTTATATTAATGTTAATATTTATTTTGATGAAAGTAATAATAACATTATTAATATAATAATTATATTTTAACTTGTAGTTACATTTAATATTATAATTTATTAATTAAGTACTATTTAATTGTTATATAATATATATATATATATATATATATATATATATATATATATATATATATATATATATATATATATATATATATGTTTAATCATTAATATTTATACATTACAATATATATTCAAATAATAATAACAATCTTATTAGTAATATTAATAATAGTACTACTTAATAATAATATTAGTAATAATAATAATATTAATATAACAATTATATTCAAACTTATAATTAAGTTTAATATGTTTCTATTTATTATAACATATTCACCAATTTTATTTAATCTTTAATATTTATTTCTTATCTATATATTACCATATATATAATATTACTTATGTATAGAATTTATATATTTATTTAAAAACAATTGTTCGTGAATCGTCATGAATAGTCTTAGGTCAATTGAATATATGGACGCAGTTCAAAGTTTTTGAGATTCAATTAAATCAAGAATACTTCCAAGTTTGCAAGTCTACTTCCAAGCTTTCTAATCCATTCCAAGTAATCATCTAAGATCAAGGAACCTTTGTTATTTACATTAGGTTATCTTTCTAATTCAAGGTAATATTCATATTCAAACTTTGATTCAATTTCTACAACTATAACAATCTTATTTCGAGTGAAAATCTTACTTGAACTGTTTTCGTGTCATGATTCTGCTTCAAGAACTTTCAAGCCATCCAAGGATCCTTTGAAGCTAGATCCATTTTTCTCATTTCCAGTAGTTTTATCCAGAAAACTTGAGGTAGTAATGATGTACATAACATCATTCGATTCATACATATAAAGCTATCTTATTCGAAGATTTAAACTTGTAATCACTAGAACATAGTTTAGTTAATTCTAAACTTGTTCGCAAACAAAAGTTAATCCTTCTAACTTGACTTTTAAAATCAACTAAACACATGTTTTATATCTATATGATATGCTAACTTAATGATTTAAAACCTGAAAACACGATAAACACCATAAAATCGGATATACGCCGTCGAAGTAAAACCGGGAGCTCTTTTGGTTTGGATAATTAAAAACTATGATAAACTTTGATTTAAAAGTTGTTCTTCTGGGAAAAATATTTTTCATATGAACATGAAACTATATCCAAAAATCTTGGTTAAACTCAAAGTGAAAGTATGTTTTTCAAAATGGTCATCAAGATGTCGTTCTTTCGAAGGAAATGACTACCTCTTTAGTAATTGACATGTAACTTAAATTTCTGACTATAAACCTATACTTTTTCTGTTTAGATTCTTAAATTAGAGTTCAATATGAAACCATAGCAATTTGATTCACTCAAAACGGATTTAAAATGAAGAAGTTATGGGTAAAACAAGATTGGATATTTTTGATCCTTTTAGCTACGGGAAATGTTTAACAAATCTATACAAATCATATCCTAGCTAACTTATATTGTATTATACATGTATTCTAATATATTATGTAATCTTGGGATACCATAGACACGTATGCAAATGTTTTGACATATCATATCGACCCATGTATATATATTATTTGGAACAACCATAGACACTCTATATGCAGTAATGTTGGAGTTAGCTATACAGGGTTGAGGTTGATTCCAAAAATATATATACTTTAAGTTGTGATGTAGCCTGAGACGTGTATACACTGGGTCGTGGATTGATTCAAGATAATATATATATCAATTTATTTCTGTACATCTAACTGTGGACAACTAGTTGTAGGTTATTAACGAGGACAGCTGACTTAATACACTCAAATCTTTAAAACATAATAAAAATGGTTGTAATTATATTTTGATCATACTTTGATATATATGTACATATTTGTATAGGTTCGTGAATTGATCCGTGGCCAAGTCTTATTTTTGAGGAAGGAAATATCTGTGAAAGTGAGTTATAGTCCCACTTTTAAAATCTAATATTTTTGGGATGAAAATACATGCAGGTTTTATAAATGATTTACAAAATAGACACAAGTACGTGAAACTACATTCTAAGGTTGAATTATCGAAATCGAATATGCCCCTTTTTATTAAGTCTGGTAATCTAAGAATTAGGGAACAGACACCCTAATTAACGCGAATCCTAAAGATAGATCTATTGGGCCTAACAAACCCCATCCAAAGTATCGGATGCTTTAGTACTTCAAAATTTATATCATATCTGAAGGGAGTCCCGGAATGATGGGGATATTCTTATATATGCATCTTGTTAATGTCGGTTACCAGGTGTTCACCATATGAATGATTTTTATCTCTATGTATGGGATGTGTATTGAAATATGAAATCTTGTGGTCTATTGTTACGATTTGATATATATAGGTTAAACCTATAACTCACCAACATTTTTGTTGACGTTTAAAGCATGTTTATTCTCAGGTGAATACTAAGAGCTTTCGCTGTTGCATACTAAAATAAGGACAAGATTTGGAGTCCATGTTTGTATGATATTGTGTAAAAACTGCATTCAAGAAACATATGTCGATGTAATATATTTCTATTGTAAACCATTATGTAATGGTCATGTGTAAACAGTATATTTTAGATTATCATTATTTGATAATCTACGTAATGCTTTTAAAACCTTTATTGATAAAATAAAGGTTATGGTTGTTTTAAAAATGAATGCAGTCTTTGAAAAACGTCTCATATAGAGGTCAAAACCTCGCAACGAAATCAATTAATATGGAACGTTTATAATCAATATGAACGGGACATTTCAGTTGGTATCAGAGCGTTGGTCTTAGAGAACAAGAAAATTTGCATTAGTGTGTCTTATCGAGTTTGTTAGGATGCATTAGTGAGTCTAGACTTCGACCGTGTTTTCTTTAAAAATGATTGCTTAACATTTTTGTTGGAAACTATATATTATTAACATGTAAATATTATGTGATATATTAATCTCTTAACATGTTTGATATTGTGTGATAGATGTCTACCTCTAGCACAAATCTCATTGACCCACCTAATAATAACGAAGATTCGAATATATATTGGCAAGATTCACAAGTTCCCGAAGAACCGGAAGAAGAGGAAACGGAACCGGAAGAAGAGGAACCGGAAGAAGAGGAACCGGAAGAAGAAGAGGTTCCGGAGGGGGGAATAGTAGGAACCACAGAAAACCGGTCAAATAAAATAAAATCCTCAACCAATGGACCAAAGTTAATAATGGTCAATGGTGTTTCCGCTAAGGAAGCAAAATATTGGGAAAATTACCAATTTTCCGATGAATCGGATCCTGATGAGGATTCCGATGATGTTATAGAAATTACCCCGACCCAATTTAATGAGGCAAAAGAAAATAATAAGGGAAAAGGCATCAACATAGAGAAATCTGATTCCGACCCCGATGAACTTTATATGTACCGTCAACACCCGTATTTTCAATATCGTGATAATAACCCGAGAACCTCTAAACCACTAGGTTTTTCTAAACCAATGTGGAAAACAACGGCTCGTTTTAGAGGAACATCATATATCCCTAGAAAATTAGGAAAAAGAACCAAGTCCGAAGAAGAAGAAACCAGTGATTCAGATTAGAGGGGTGTGAGCATGTTGTGTAATAAATGTTGTAGTGACCCGAACTTTTCCATGTTTATATATATTAATTGAGATTGATATTTACATGATTAAATGTTTCCAACATGTTAAGCAATCAAACTTGTTAAGACTTGATTAATTGAAATATGTTTCATATAGACAATTGACCACCCAAGTTGACCGGTGATTCACGAACGTTAAAACTTGTAAAAACTATATGATGACATATATATGGATATATATATATATAGTGAACATAATACTATGATAATTAAACATATCATTAAGTATATTAACAATGAACTACATATGTAAAAACAAGACTACTAACTTAATGATTTTTAAACGAGACATATATGTAACGATTATCGTTGTAAAGACATTTAATGTATATATATATCATATTAAGAGATATTCATACATGATAATATCATGATAATATAATAATTTAAAATCTCATTTGATATTATAAACATTGGGTTAACAACATTTAACAAGATCGTTAACCTAAAGGTTTCAAAACAACACATACATGTAACGACTAACGATGACTTAACGACTCAGTTAAAATGTATATACATGTAGTGTTTTAATATGTATTTATACACTTTTGAAAGACTTCAATACACTTATCAAAATACTTCTACTTAACAAAAATGCTTACAATTACATCCTCGTTCAGTTTCATCAACAATTCTACTCGTATGCACCCGTATTCGTACTCGTACAATACACAGCTTTTAGATGTATGTACTATTGGTATATACACTCCAATGATCAGCTCTTAGCAGCCCATGTGAGTCACCTAACACATTTGGGAACCATCATTTGGCAACTAGCATGAAATATCTCATAAAATTACAAAAATATGATTAATCATTCATGACTTATTTACATGAAAACAAAATTACATATCCTTTATATCTAATCCATACACCAACGACCAAAAACACCTACAAACACTTTCATTCTTCAATTTTCTTCATCTAATTGATCTCTCTCAAGTTCTATCTTCAAGTTCTAAGTGTTCTTCATATATTCTACAAGTTCTAGTTACATAAAATCAAGAATACTTTCAAGTTTGCTAGCTCACTTCCAATCTTGTAAGGTGATCATCCAACCTCAAGAAATCTTTGTTTCTTATAGTAGGTTATCATTCTAATACAAGGTAATAATCATATTCAAACTTTGGTTCAATTTCTATAACTATAACAATCTTATTTCAAGTGATGATCTTACTTAAACTTGTTTTCGTGTCATGATCCTGCTTCAAGAACTTCGAGCCATCCAAGGATCCGTTGAAGCTAGATCCATTTTACTCTTTTCCAGTAGGTTTATCCAAGGAACTTAAGGTAGTAATGATGTTCATAACATCATTCGATTCATATATATAAAGCTATCTTATTCGAAGGTTTAAACTTGTAATCACTAGAACATAGTTTAGTTAATTCTAAACTTGTTCGCAAACAAAAGTTAATCGTTCTAACTTGACTTTTAAAATCAACTAAACACATGTTCTATATCTATATGATATGCTAACTTAATGATTTAAAACCTGGAAACACGAAAAACACCGTAAAACCGGATTTACGCCGTCGTAGTAACACCGCGGGCTGTTTTGGGTTAGTTAATTAAAAACTATGATAAACTTTGATTTAAAAGTTGTTATTCTGAGAAAATGATTTTTATTATGAACATGAAACTATATCCAAAAATTATGGTTAAACTCAAAGTGGAAGTATGTTTTCTAAAATGGTCATCTAGACGTCGTTCTTTCGACTTAAATGACTACCTTTACAAAAACGACTTGTAACTTATTTTTACGACTATAAACCTATACTTTTTCTGTTTAGATTCATAAAATAGAGTTCAATATGAAACCATAGCAATTTGATTCACTCAAAACGGATTTAAAATGAAGAAGTTATGGGTAAAACAAGATTGGATAATTTTTCTCATTTTAGCTACGTGAAAATTGATAACAAATCTATTCCAACCATAACTTAATCAACTTGTATTGTATATTATGTAATCTTGAGATACCATAGACACGTATACAATGTTTCGACCTATCATGTCGACACATCTATATATATTTCGGAACAACCATAGACACTCTATATGTGAATGTTGGAGTTAGCTATACAGGGTTGAGGTTGATTCCAAAATATATATAGTTTGAGTTGTGATCAATACTGAGATACGTATACACTGGGTCGTGGATTGATTCAAGATAATATTTATCGATTTATTTCTGTACATCTAACTGTGGACAACTAGTTGTAGGTTACTAACGAGGACAGCTGACTTAATAAACTTAAAACATCAAAATATATTAAAAGTGTTGTAAATATATTTTGAACATACTTTGATATATATGTATATATTGTTATAGGTTCGTGAATCAACCAGTGGCCAAGTCTTACTTCCCGACGAAGTAAAAATCTGTGAAAGTGAGTTATAGTCCCACTTTTAAAATCTAATATTTTTGGGATGAGAATACATGCAGGTTTTATAAATGATTTACAAAATAGACACAAGTACGTGAAACTACATTCTATGGTTGAATTATCGAAATCGAATATGCCCCTTTTTATTAAGTCTGGTAATCTAAGAATTAGGGAACAGACACCCTAATTGACGCGAATCCTAAAGATAGATCTATTGGGCCTAACAAACCCCATCCAAAGTACCGGATGCTTTAGTACTTCGAAATTTATATCATATCCGAAGGGTGTCCCGGAATGATGGGGATATTCTTATATATGCATCTTGTTAATGTCGGTTACCAGGTGTTCACCATATGAATGATTTTTATCTCTATGTATGGGATGTGTATTGAAATATGAAATCTTGTGGTCTATTGTTACGATTTGATATATATAGGTTAAACCTATAACTCACCAACATTTTTGTTGACGTTTTAAGCATGTTTATTCTCAGGTGATTATTAAGAGCTTCCGCTGTCGCATACTTAAATAAGGACGAGATTTGGAGTCCATGCTTATATGATATTATGTAAAAACTGCATTCAAGAAACTTATTTTGTTGTAACATATTTGTATTGTAAACCATTATGTAATGGTCGTGTGTAAACAGGATATTTTAGATTATCATTATTTGATAATCTACGTAAAGCTTTTTAAACCTTTATTGATGAAATAAAGGTTATGGTTTGTTTTAAAATGAATGCAGTCTTTGAAAAAACGGCTCATATAGAGGTCAAAACCTCGCAACGAAATCAATTAATATGGAACGTTTTTAATCAATAAGAACGGGACATTTCAGTTGGTATCCGAGCGTTGGTCTTAGAGAACCAGAATTTTGCATTAGTGTGTCTTATCGAGTTTGTTAGGATGCATTAGTGAGTCTGGACTTCGACCGTGTTTACTTGAAAAATGATTGCTTAACAAATTTTGTTGGAAACTATATATTTTTAACATGTGAATATTATGTGATATATTAATCTCTTAACGCGTTTGATATTATGTGATAGATGTCTATCTCTAGAACAAGTCCCATTGACTCACCTAATAATAATGAAGAGTCAAATGTAAATTGGAATGATTCGTGGACTGATTCACAAGTTCCCGAAGAGGAACCGGAAGAAGAGTCGGAACCGGAAGAAGAATCGGAACCGGAAGAAGAATCGAAATCGGATGAAGAAATAGAACCGGTGGGGGAAATAATAAAACGGTTAAGTAAAAGAAAATCCTCAACCAACCGACCAAGGTTAATTATGGTCAATGGTGTTTCCGCCAAGGAAGCAAAATATTGGGAGGATTACCAATTCTCCGATGAATCGGATTCCGACGAGAATTCCGATGATGTTATAGAAATTACCCCAACTGAATTTAAAAAGGCAAAAGAAAATAATAAGGGAAAGGGCATAAAAATAGAGAAATCTAATTCCAACCCCGATGAACTTTATATGTATCGTCAACCCCCGGAGTCCTTAAGTTGTAACAATGACCCGGGAACATCTAAACCACCAGGTTTTTCTAAACCAATGTGGAAAACGACGGCTCGTATTAGGGGAACATCATATATCCCTAGAAACTTGGCAAAACGAACCAAAACCGAAGAAGAAGAAACAAGCGAGTCGGAATAAGATAGTTGTATTCGTGTGGTGTAATATATGTAATATAGTGTGCTTATGCTTTATGATATATGTAAAAATTGCTTGTATTAATAAGTATTTTTTTATGAATCTAACTCTTGTCTATTTTACAGTATAAAAACACAAAATGGATAGACAACCCAATATTTTAAGAGACCTACCCGGAGACATGATTGATGAAATCTTGTCTAGAGTCGGTCAGAATTCTTCGGCACAACTATTTAAGGCGAGATCAGTTTGTAAGACATTCGAAGAACGTTCCAAGAATGACTTGGTTTATAAAAGGCTTTCGTTCGAAAGATGGGGGATATCACATTGGGAAATCCATAAGTTACGATGTGTTTACTTTGACGCATATATTGCGGGGAACCCAAATGCTATTTTACGCAATGGGTTAAGAAATTATTTTGACTCAATATATCCGAATATTGGACTTCGTGATTTAGAAAAAGCGGCTAACATGCAACATAAAGAAGCATGTTATGCTTACGGATTAGTAATGTTCGCTTCTCACCAAAGTGAGAACAAGAACATCGGGCTACAACTATTAAACAAAACGTTCCCACAAGTGACGGAGTCGGTAATTTGGGTAAGAAATGAGGTTTTTAGATTGTTACGGGACTGTTGGACATTACGTAACCCTCGTCCCTTTGACGACGTTACAACACGCTATCTTATCAACGGCCATAACGGTTATGTTCCACAAGACCAAGGATGGGAAGTAATCCTAGTAAAACCAGAATGCATGACTTGTTTCTGGACGTATGAATTACGTGTCTTTATTGCCTTTGCTGAACGACTTGTGTACTAGCTAGAATTATCTTCACAACCATCTTGTATCTAATTTATTTTGTGCTATATTTCATGCTATATGTAAAATAAGCGGTATTGTAAGTTTGTAAAATATTGTGTAAAAGTTTGAACGCGAAATATTATTATAATCAGTTTTTCATATAGAATTGTAGTAGTTGAATTGTATATTAGCTACTAAGTATGAACTTAACGGGTAGGTACTACCCGAATTTAAACTTATAAAACGCTAATATGAAGAAAAAGCTTTTATAAATGAGTTCATATTATGCTACGAAATACTATTAACTACTCTTAATATTCTGTATGATTAACTTGTTCCATTTGACTATTTTGAAGGAAATGGCACCGACTACTCGACACACCGTGAATATGAATGAAGAGGAATTCCGTACTTTTCTAGCTTCAAACATAGCCGCAGTACAGGCTGCGCTACATACCAACAATAACCTTGGATCTAGCAGTACAGGAAATCGTGTAGGATGTACCTACAAAGAATTCACTGCCTGCAAACCCTTGGAATTTGATGGAACCGAAGGACCGATCGAATTGAAACGGTGGACCGAGAAGGTCGAATCGGTGTTTGCCATAAGTAAGTGTACTGAAGAGGACAAAGTGAAGTACGCTACGCATACCTTCACAGGTTCTGCGTTAACATGGTGGAATACCTATCTAGAGCAAGTGGGACAAGATGATGCTTATGCACTACAGTGGTCAGCATTCAAGCACTTGATGAACGAGAAGTACCGTCCCAGAACCGAGGTCAATAAGCTCAAGACAGAACTTAGAGGGTTACGAACCCAAGGATTTGATATTACCACGTACGAAAGACGATTCACAGAATTGTGCCTATTGTGTCCGGGAGCATTCGAAGATGAGGAAGAGAAGATCGACGCGTTTGTGAAAGGATTACCGGAAAGAATCCAAGAAGATATAAGTTCACACGAGCCCGCCTCCATACAACAGGCATGTAGAATGGCTCACAAACTAGTGAACCAGATTGAAGAAAGAATTAAAGAACAGACTGCTGAAGAGGCCAATGTGAAGCAAGTCAAAAGAAAGTGGGAGGAAAATGGTGATAAGAATCACCAATACAACAACAACAGCAATTACAACAATAATCGCAACAATTATCCCAACAATTGCAGCATCAATCGCAACTACAACAAACGGCCCAACAACAACAACAACAACAACAACAGCAACTACAATAATCATCCCAACAACAATAATAACTGCAACAACAACAACAATCAGAAGCAGCTATGCCAAAGGTGTGAAAAGTATCACTCGGGGTTCTGCACCAAATTTTGCAACAAGTGTAAAAGAAATGGTCATAGCGCGGCAAAGTGTGAGGTCTACGGACCAGGGGTTAATAGAACGAAAGGAACAAATGGTGTCGGAACGAGTAATGGCGGAGCAAGTAGTGTCGGAGCAAGTTATGCCAATGTAGTTTGTTATAAATGTGGAAAACCGGGCCACATTATTAGAAATTGCCCGAACCAGGAGAACACGAATGGACAAGGCCGCGGAAGAGTTTTCAATATTAATGCGGTAGAGGCACAGGAAGACCCGGAGCTTGTTACGGGTACGTTTCTTATTGACAATAAATCTGCTTACGTTTTATTTGATTCGGGTGCGGATAGAAGCTATATGAGTAGAGATTTTTGTGCTAAATTAAGTTGTCCATTGACGCCTTTGGATAGTAAATTTTTACTCGAATTAGCAAATGGTAAATTAATTTCAGCAGATAATATATGTCGGAATCGAGAAATTAAACTGGTTAGCGAAACATTTAAGATTGATTTGATACCAGTAGAGTTAGGGAGTTTTGATGTGATAATCGGTATGGACTGGTTGAAAGAAGTGAAAGCAGAGATCGTTTGTTACAAAAATGCAATTCGCATTATACGAGAAAAAGGAAAACCCTTAATGGTGTACGGAGAAAAGGGCAACACGAAGCTACATCTTATTAGTAATTTGAAGGCACAAAAACTAATAAGAAAAGGTTGCTATGCTATTCTAGCATACGTCGAGAAAGTACAAACTGAAGAAAAGAGCATCAATGATGTTCCCATTGCAAAAGAATTTCCCGATGTATTTCCGAAAGAATTACCGGGATTACCCCCACATCGATCCGTTGAATTTCAAATAGATCTTGTACCAGGAGCTGCACCAATAGCTCGTGCTCCTTACAGACTCTCACCCAGCGAGATGAAAGAACTGCAAAACCAATTACAAGAACTTTTAGAGCGTGGTTTCATTCGACCAAGCACATCACCGTGGGGAGCTCCTGTTTTGTTTGTCAAGAAGAAAGATGGTACATTCAGGTTGTGTATCGACTACCGAGAGTTGAACAAACTTACCATCAAGAACCGCTACCCACTACCGAGAATCGACGACTTATTTGATCAACTACAAGGCTCGTCTGTTTATTCAAAGATTGACTTACGTTCCGGGTATCATCAAATGCGGGTGAAAGAAGATGATATTCCAAAGACTACTTTCAGAACACGTTACGGTCATTACGAGTTTATGGTCATGCCGTTTGGTTTAACTAATGCACCAGCTGTGTTCATGGACCTTATGAACCGAGTGTGTGGACCATACCTTGACAAGTTTGTCATTGTTTTCATTGATGACATACTTATTTACTCAAAGAATGACCAAGAACACGGTGAACATTTGAGAAAGGTGTTAGAAGTATTGAGGAAGGAAGAATTGTACGCTAAGTTTTCAAAGTGTGCATTTTGGTTGGAAGAAGTTCAATTCCTCGGTCACATAGTGAACAAAGAAGGTATTAAGGTGGATCCGGCAAAGATAGAAACTGTTGAAAAGTGGAAAACCCCGAAAACTCCGAAACACATACGCCAGTTTTTAGGACTAGCTGGTTACTACAGAATGTTCATCCAAGACTTTTCCAGAATAGCAAAACCCTTGACTGCATTAACGCATAAAGGGAAGAAATTTGAATGGAATGATGAACAAGAGAAAGCGTTTCAGTTATTTAAGAAAAAGCTAACTACGACACCTATATTGTCATTGCCGGAAGGGAATGATGATTTTGTGATTTATTGTGACGCATCAAAGCAAGTTCTCGGTTGTGTATTAATGCAACGAACGAAGGTGATTGCTTATGCGTCTAGACAATTGAAGATTCAAGAACAAAATTATACGACGCATGATTTGGAATTAGGCGCGGTTGTTTTTGCATTAAAGACTTGGAGGCACTACTTATATGGGGTCAAAAGTATTATATATACCGACCACAAAAGTCTTCAACACATATTTAATCAGAAACAACTGAATATGAGGCAGCGTAGGTGGATTGAATTATTGAATGATTACGACTTTGAGATTCGTTACCACCCGGGTAAGGCAAATGTGGTAGCCGATGCCTTGAGCAGGAAGGACAGAGAACCCATTCGAGTAAAATCTATGAATATAATGATTCATAATAACCTTACTACTCAAATAAAGGAGGCGCAACAAGGTGTTTTGAAAGAGGGAAATTTAAAGGATGAAATACCCAAAGGATCGGAGAAGCATCTTAATATTCGGGAAGACGGAACCCGGTATAGGGCTGAAAGGATTTGGGTACCAAAATTTTGAGATATGAGAGAAATGGTACTTAGAGAAGCTCATAAAACTAGATACTCAATACATCCTGGAACGGGGAAGATGTACAAGGATCTCAAGAAACATTTTTGGTGGCCGGGTATGAAAGCCGATGTTGCTAAATACGTAGGAGAATGTTTGACGTGTTCTAAGGTCAAAGCTGAGCATCAGAAACCATCAGGTCTACTTCAACAACCCGAAATTCCGGAATGGAAATGGGAAAACATTACCATGGATTTCATCACTAAATTGCCAAGGACTGCAAGTGGTTTTGATACTATTTGGGTAATAGTTGATCGTCTCACCAAATCAGCACACTTCCTACCAATAAGAGAAGATGACAAGATGGAGAAGTTAGCACGACTGTATTTGAAGGAAGTCATCTCCAGACATGGAATACCAATCTCTATTATCTCTGATAGGGATGGCAGATTTATTTCAAGATTCTGGCAGACATTACAGCAAGCATTAGGAACTCGTCTAGACATGAGTACTTCCTATCATCCACAAACTGATGGGCAGAGCGAAAGGACAATACAAACGCTTGAAGACATGCTACGAGCATGTGTTATTGATTTCGGAAACAGTTGGGATCGACATCTACCGTTAGCAGAATTTTCCTACAACAATAGCTACCATTCAAGCATTGAGATGGCACCGTTTGAAGCACTTTATGGTAGAAAGTGCAGGTCTCCAATTTGTTGGAGTGAAGTGGGGGATAGACAGATTACGGGTCCGGAGATTATACAAGAAACTACCGAGAAGATCATCCAAATTCAACAACGGTTGAAAACCGCCCAAAGTCGACAAAAGAGCTACGCTGACATTAAAAGAAAAGATATAGAATTTGAAATTGGAGAGATGGTCATGCTTAAAGTTGCACCTTGGAAAGGCGTTGTTCGATTTGGTAAACGAGGGAAATTAAATCCAAGGTATATTGGACCATTCAAGATTATTGATCGTGTCGGACCAGTAGCTTACCGACTTGAGTTACCTCAACAACTCGCGGCTGTACATAACACTTTCCATGTCTCAAATTTGAAGAAATGTTTTGCTAAAGAAGATCTCACTATTCCGTTAAATGAAATCCAAATCAACGAAAAACTTCAATTCATCGAAGAACCCATCGAAATAATGGATCGTGAGGTAAAAAGACTTAAGCAAAACAAGATACCAATTGTTAAGGTTCGATGGAATGCTCGTAGAGGACCCGAGTTCACCTGGGAGCGTGAAGATCAGATGAAGAAGAAATACCCGCATCTATTTCCAGAAGATTCGTCAACACCTTCAACAGCTTAAAATTTCGGGACGAAATTTATTTAACGGGTAGGTACTGTAGTGACCCGAACTTTTCCATGTTTATATATATTAATTGAGATTGATATTTACATGATTAAATGTTTCCAACATGTTAAGCAATCAAACTTGTTAAGACTTGATTAATTGAAATATGTTTCATATAGACAATTGACCACCCAAGTTGACCGGTGATTCACGAACGTTAAAACTTGTAAAAACTATATGATGACATATATATGGATATATATATATAGTGAACATAATACTATGATAATTAAACATATCATTAAGTATATTAACAATGAACTACATATGTAAAAACAAGACTACTAACTTAATGATTTTTAAACGAGACATATATGTAACGATTATCGTTGTAAAGACATTTAATGTATATATATATCATATTAAGAGATATTCATACATGATAATATCATGATAATATAATAATTTAAAATCTCATTTGATATTATAAACATTGGGTTAACAACATTTAACAAGATCGTTAACCTAAAGGTTTCAAAACAACACATACATGTAACGACTAACGATGACTTAACGACTCAGTTAAAATGTATATACATGTAGTGTTTTAATATGTATTTATACACTTTTGAAAGACTTCAATACACTTATCAAAATACTTCTACTTAACAAAAATGCTTACAATTACATCCTCGTTCAGTTTCATCAACAATTCTACTCGTATGCACCCGTATTCGTACTCGTACAATACACAGCTTTTAGATGTATGTACTATTGGTATATACACTCCAATGATCAGCTCTTAGCAGCCCATGTGAGTCACCTAACACATGTGGGAACCATCATTTGGCAACTAGCATGAAATATCTCATAAAATTACAAAAATATGATTAATCATTCATGACTTATTTACATGAAAACAAAATTACATATCCTTTATATCTAATCCATACACCAACGACCAAAAACACCTACAAACACTTTCATTCTTCAATTTTCTTCATCTAATTGATCTCTCTCAAGTTCTATCTTCAAGTTCTAAGTGTTCTTCATATATTCTACAAGTTCTAGTTACATAAAATCAAGAATACTTTCAAGTTTGCTAGCTCACTTCCAATCTTGTAAGGTGATCATCCAACCTCAAGAAATCTTTGTTTCTTACAGTAGGTTATCATTCTAATACAAGGTAATAATCATATTCAAACTTTGGTTCAATTTCTATAACTATAACAATCTTATTTCAAGTGATGATCTTACTTGAACTTGTTTTCGTGTCATGATCCTGCTTCAAGAACTTCGAGCCATCCAAGGATCCGTTGAAGCTAGATCCATTTTACTCTTTTCCAGTAGGTTTATCCAAGGAACTTAAGGTAGTAATGATGTTCATAACATCATTCGATTCATATATATAAAGCTATCTTATTCGAAGGTTTAAACTTGTAATCACTAGAACATAGTTTAGTTAATTCTAAACTTGTTCGCAAACAAAAGTTAATCGTTCTAACTTGACTTTTAAAATCAACTAAACACATGTTCTATATCTATATGATATGCTAACTTAATGATTTAAAACCTGGAAACACGAAAAACACCGTAAAACCGGATTTACGCCGTCGTAGTAACACCGCGGGCTGTTTTGGGTTAGTTAATTAAAAACTATGATAAACTTTGATTTAAAAGTTGTTATTCTGAGAAAATGATTTTTATTATGAACATGAAACTATATCCAAAAATTATGGTTAAACTCAAAGTGGAAGTATGTTTTCTAAAATGGTCATCTAGACGTCGTTCTTTCGACTGAAATGACTACCTTTACAAAAACGACTTGTAACTTATTTTTCCGACTATAAACCTATACTTTTTCTGTTTAGATTCATAAAATAGAGTTCAATATGAAACCATAGCAATTTGATTCACTCAAAACGGATTTAAAATGAAGAAGTTATGGGTAAAACAAGATTGGATAATTTTTCTCATTTTAGCTACGTGAAAATTGATAACAAATCTATTCCAACCATAACTTAATCAACTTGTATTGTATATTATGTAATCTTGAGATACCATAGACACGTATACAATGTTTCGACCTATCATGTCGACACATCTATATATATTTCGGAACAACCATAGACACTCTATATGTGAATGTTGGAGTTAGCTATACAGGGTTGAGGTTGATTCCAAAATATATATAGTTTGAGTTGTGATCAATACTGAGATACGTATACACTGGGTCGTGGATTGATTCAAGATAATATTTATCGATTTATTTCTGTACATCTAACTATGGACAACTAGTTGTAGGTTACTAACGAGGACAGCTGACTTAATAAACTTAAAACATCAAAATATATTAAAAGTGTTGTAAATATATTTTGAACATACTTTGATATATATGTATATATTGTTATAGGTTCGTGAATCAACCAGTGGCCAAGTCTTACTTCCCGACGAAGTAAAAATCTGTGAAAGTGAGTTATAGTCCCACTTTTAAAATCTAATATTTTTGGGATGAGAATACATGCAGGTTTTATAAATGATTTACAAAATAGACACAAGTACGTAAAACTACATTCTATGGTTGAATTATCGAAATCGAATATGCCCCTTTTTATTAAGTCTGGTAATCTAAGAATTAGGGAACAGACACCCTAATTGACGCGAATCCTAAAGATAGATCTATTGGGCCTAACAAACCCCATCCAAAGTACCGGATGCTTTAGTACTTCGAAATTTATATCATATCCGAAGGGTGTCCCGGAATGATGGGGATATTCTTATATATGCATCTTGTTAATGTCGGTTACCAGGTGTTCACCATATGAATGATTTTTATCTCTATGTATGGGATGTGTATTGAAATATGAAATCTTGTGGTCTATTGTTACGATTTGATATATATAGGTTAAACCTATAACTCACCAACATTTTTGTTGACGTTTTAAGCATGTTTATTCTCAGGTGATTATTAAGAGCTTCCGCTGTCGCATACTTAAATAAGGACGAGATTTGGAGTCCATGCTTATATGATATTATGTAAAAACTGCATTCAAGAAACTTATTTTGTTGTAACATATTTGTATTGTAAACCATTATGTAATGGTCGTGTGTAAACAGGATATTTTAGATTATCATTATTTGATAATCTACGTAAAGCTTTTTAAACCTTTATTGATGAAATAAAGGTTATGGTTTGTTTTAAAATGAATGCAGTCTTTGAAAAAACGTCTCATATAGAGGTCAAAACCTCGCAACGAAATCAATTAATATGGAACGTTTTTAATCAATAAGAACGGGACATTTCAAATGTATTGTAGTGTGCTTGTACTTTTATGTTCTATGTAAAAATTGCTTGTATTGTTTGTTATTACGAATCTAATCCTTGTCTATTTTACAGTATAAAAACAAAATGGACGTTAAGGGTAGACAACCGAATATTTTAGAAGACCTACCAGAGGATATGATTGAGGAAATCTTGTCTAGAGTCGGTCAGAATTCATCAGCACATTTAGTTATGGCGAAATTAACTTGTCAAACATTTGAAAGACTTTCCAGAAATGCCTTAGTTTATAAAAGGCTTTCCTTTGATAGGTGGTGTATATCACATTGGGGAGACTTTAAGTTACGCCGTGTTTTCTTTAAAGCGTTAAATGCGGGAAACCCAAATGCAATTTTACGCTACGGGTTGAGAACCTATTTTGACTCAACATATCCCAACATAGGATTTCGTGAATTAGAAAGAGCTTCTAACATGCAACATAAAGAAGCATGTTATACTTACGGGTTAGTGATGTTCTCTTCTTACCAAAGTGAGAAAAAGAACATCGGATTGCAGCTTTTAAATAAAACTTTCCCACAAGTGACGGATTCAGTAGTTGGGGTGAGAAACAAGGTTTTTAGATTATTACGGGGCTGTTGGACATTACGAAACCCTCGTCCTTTTGACGACATTACAACATGATGCCTAGCCAATGGTCATAACGGTTATTTTCCACAAGACCAAGGATGGGAAGTCGTCTTAGTAAAACCAGAATGCATGACTTGTTTCTGGACTTATGAATTACGTGTCTTTATTTCCTTTGCTGAACAACTTGCGTATTAACTAGATTTATCTTCAAAACTGTCCTGTATCATAGTGTACTATATTTCATGTTACATGTAATATAGCGAAGTTGTAAGTTTGAAGAATATTTGTATGTGATATATTATTATAATCAGTTTTTCATATGGAATTGTAGTAGTTGAATTGTATATTAGCTACTGAGTATGAACTTAACGGGTAGGTAGTACCCGAATTTAAACTTATAAAACGCTAATATGAAGAAAAAGCTTTTATAAATAAGTTCATATTATGCTACGAAATACTATTGACTACTCTTGATATTCTATATGATTAACTCATTTCATTTGACTATTTTGAAGGAAATGGCATCGACTACTCGACACACCTTGAATATGAGCGAAGAGGAATTTCGTGCCTTTCTTGCTTCAAACATAGCCGTAGTACAGGCCGCGCTACATACCAATAATAACTCTGAATCTAGCAATATAGCTAACGGCGCAAGAAATCGTGTAGGATGCTCCTACAAGGAATTCACTGCCTGCAAACCTTCAGAATTTGATGGGACCGAAGGACCAATCGGATTGAAACGGTGGACCGAGAAAGTTGAATCGGTGTTTGCCATAAGTAAGTGTGCTGAAGGAGACAAAGTGAAGTACGCTACGCATACCTTCACAGGTATTGCGTTAACATGGTGGAATACCTATCTAGAGCAAGTGGGACAAGATGCTGCTTACGCGCTACCGTGGTCAGCATTCAAGCACTTGATGAACGAGAAGTACCATCCCAGAACCGAGGTCAATAAGCTCAAGTCAGAACTTAGAGGGTTACGAACACAGGGATTTGATATTACTTCGTATGAAAGACGATTCACAGAATTATGCCTATTGTGTCCGAGAGCGTTCGAAGATAAGGAAGAGAAGATCGACGCGTTTGTGAAAGGGTTACCGGAGAGAATCCAAGAAGATATAAGTTCACACGAGCCTGCCTCCATACAAAAGGGCATATAGAATGGCTCAAAAACTAGTTGTAATGACCCTGAATTTTCCGACCAAATTATACTTATGAGATTAATATTTACATAAATTAAACCATACCAACATGATAAGCAATCCAAATTGTTGAGACTTGTGTTTTTGAAAAGAGTTTTACACAACGTTTGACCGTCCAATATGACCGATGATATCACGAACTATATAACATACGATAATTATACGTTTGTGTATATATATGTATTTATATATATTTAACATGATCTAAGGATGTTTTAACATCTCATTGTGTACTAATGACAATGAGTTATAAGTATATTTTGAAACTACTAACTTAAGTTTTCAAAACGATAACTATACGTAACATTCTTTGATATATATATACTTATAATCTATAATGCTTATACATGTATCGTATATATAATGTATTTAATCACTTTTTAAGGACTTAAATACATAAAACAATATAAGTATATTCACAAAAGATAGCTATATTTGAATTCTCGTTCCGTTTCCTCAAGATTTCTATACGTATATCTAGGGTATATGTACTCGTATCATACCCAGCTTCTATACATATTTACTATTGGTATATACACATCAAATCAACATCCTAATCAACATTATTACTGCCCTAGATATGAGGTAACTAGGATTTGTCAAGTAGTATGAATTATTAGTAAGAAAACAAAATTAGGAATCCTTTTCTTTCTTCATAAACTAAAAACGTTTTTATAAATGAACACCATTTCTTCACTCCATTTTCTCATACCTACACCCTCATTTCTCTCTCAAAATACTCCTAACTTCATACTTGATCATCTCCAAACATTTTCCCCATCATTTAGCTTCAATTACAAGCCTTAAACACCATAAGAAAACTCTTTCAAAAACATATCAAAATAACCACCCATTTGAAGAAGTTTACTTCCAACCTTTTGATCTAACTCCACCACTCTTTGATTCCAAGATTATTTTTTATCTTTTGCAGTAACTTTGTCCAAGTAACTTGAGGTAGTAACCTTGTTCATAATCTTATTCAATTCATATTCATATAGCTATCTTATTTTGTGGTATAAAATTTTAACAACAAGAACATAGTTTGAATGATTTCAAACTTGTTCGCAAACTAAATAGATCCTTCTAACTTGACTTTTAAAACACTTCAATACCTGTAATATATCATAATGATATGCTAACCTAACAAGATATAATTTGGTTTTACAAAGAACATCTTAAAAACTGAATCTACGTCGTCGGAGTGCAACCGGGGGCTGTTTTGGGTTGGATAATTAAAAACCATCTTGAACTTTGAATTGGAAGTTCATGTTCTGGAAAAATGATATTTCTTATGAATATATTAACACATAAAAATTTCATGGTTTAACTCAAAGTGTAAGTATTTTTAGAAAAATGATCATTAAATGTTGTTTTTATGATGAAAAATGATCACTTTCATAAGTTTCACCAAAGTTTGACCTATAACCTATGATTTCGAATACAAACTAAGGTATTTTCAGTTCATATTCTTAAAATTTGACTCGATCCAAGGAAGTGGCAAGTTGAATCAACAAAAACAGAGTTGTAATGAAGAAACTACGACTAAAACAAGATTGGGTATCCGAAGCTAGTTTAGCTACGAAAATATTTGGAGAAAAAGTAAATTAATCATATCTTTTCTAATTAATATGATATTTTATATATAATTACTTATGATTTGATTTTTATATATTTTAGGACCACCCGTAAACAACGCGAGAAGATTAATCATAAGACCTCATGATTGTACGCAACACGTCATTTGACAACACGGTACTTTATGTACGCAACACGTCATTTGACAACATGGTACCATGGGTTAAGATTAATTCTGATCAATACGAATACGATGGGGTCTTTATTTATTTTATTTAAGCAACTAATTGTGGACCACTAACATCGGACTGCTAACTACGGACTAAGAAAATATTAAAAGTATATATATATGTAACGATTACTTAAAAAGAAAATATGTTGATATATTATATATATGGTTAGGTTCGTGATATCTATCGGAGACCAAGTCGAATTAAATACCTTCAAGGAAAAAGTGAGTTTCATTTGCTCCCTTTTTAATTGCTTTTGCAATATATATTTTTGGGCTGAGAATATATGCGCTGCTTTTATAAATGTTTACAAAATAGACACAAGTACTTAAAAATATATTCTACGTTGAGTTGTACCACTGGCATATTTCCCTGTAGCTTGGTAACTACTATTTACATGGGTATTGTAAACGCGAATCCTGTTGATAGATCTATCGGGCCTGACAACCCCAACCGGACTGGATGACCAGTATTCAACGGTTGCACAGTACTTCGTTTTGGTGACTACACTTGGTACGGTGTAGTGAGATTTCATAATAAAGGGAATATGCGACGTTGATTAAATGTTAAGTATGGTTACCAAGTGCTCAACCACTTAGAATGCTTTACATACACTTGCGAGTGTATTATGTTTATAATTATGAAATCTTGTGGTCTATTAACATATTGAAATGATTGTTATGATAAACCTATGAACTCACCAACCTTTTGGTTGACACTTTAAAGCATGTTTATTCTCAGGTACGAATTAAGTCTTCCGCTGTGCATTTGCTCAATATAAGGACATTACTTGGAGCCGATCATCGCAATGGGACCAAATGTTGATGACTTCGTCCAGGTGGATTAGGACGGGTCCTTTCAGTTGGTATCAGAGCGGTGGTCGTAGCGAACTAGGTCTTGCATTAGTGTGTCTAACTTGTAGTTGTTAGGATGCATTAATGAGTCTGGACTTCGACCGTGTCTACATGTCAAAAGTTTTGCTTATCATTTCTAGTCGGAAATCATCTGCTTATCATCCTTAGGAAATTACCTGCTTATCATTCATAAGTCTAGACACGTTTTACTGCATTTACTGCATTGATAGTGTATAGACGAATTCTTATCTTAGCATATCTATTATTGCGAACTTTGACTGATATCTTTTCAAAGATTCTCCGTAATTTACGGGATTTTGGTATTATATATACATATGTAAATTATGTATTGAAGAGTACCAAATCTAACTCCTATAATCTATTCCATACCAAAAATTCATTTTCCCCATTACACAAGATGGATTCCGCATCTAGTTCGAATTCTTCAGATTCCGACAGTTATGCCGATATGGATTTCCAGTCGGGCTCCGAAAGCAGCATCACCGGAATGGATCAACCAATTTCCCATCATCTATTCTGGATGAATTGGGGATGGGTTCGTAATATACTAAATCACTGGAGACAAGAAGAAAGTGATCCATTCCATCCACCAAATTGCCCTCTTGGCGATGAACCTGAATCACTTACCGGCGAACCTATTCGAAACACCATTTTCTCTCTCATTTCTAGAGTATCTCGTCACGATTATATACTATCCCATATTACAAATCTTGTTCATTCGCTCGCTCCAACCGCCAATCATCCCGGTGTACTAGCAGAAGTTAACGAACTTCGCGCTCGCGTGACGGCTTTGGAAAACATGGTGCGAAGGTTGCAAACACCAGCAGCTGAACTAGCAGCATAATCAGCACCACCATCAATAACATCAACAATACCATCATCACCACTAACAAACATCATCCGCATCACACGTCTCGACATCATAATCTATCCCACAAACATCAACATCATACGCACCATAGATACCAAGGAGTACCAACAATAATGAGCGATAAAGTATTGATCCATAACTTCATTGATATTCTGCGAAGAATATGTGGTTTCAAAAAGTTTTGGAGATTTCTTATTCTAGCTCAAACCAAAAAGCAAATGAGATTAATATCATATTAACTCATTAAATTCATGATTTCATCTGAAGAAAATATATATGTATATATGTTTTCATAAAGATTGTAATTAAAAGTTCTTTTGTACAAAATATTAATGGTGAAATTTTTTTTTAACGGGCAGGTAATACCCGAGGAATAATTAGATTTCATCTTAATAAGTTACATTGTACATTCGTCGAAGCTGATTCAACAGTCATTTACTATCCTACTTACAACCACCGATATACGTATCCGTTCACCGCAGAATAACCATTTTCATTCAATTTCATATTTGGATTTTGAATTTCCAGAATCCAACAAGTGGCATATGAAGAAAACATATGACAAAATAAAATCTGTTAGAAACAAACAAATTAACTATGAAAAATTTTATTAAGAATCCACGCTAACTGTTCCAGCTAACTGTTCCTAGCTAACTGATTACAATTTATTTATCGCAGTTTATTTATCGCAATTTAATTATCGCACTTTTATTTATTGTCATTTAATTTCTGTAATTATTTTACGCACTTTAAATATCGGGACACGTATACAATATTTTGACATATCATATCGACGCATCTATATATATTATTTGGAATCACCATAGACACTCTATATGCAGTAATGATCGAGTTCTCTATGCAGGGTTGAGGTTGATTCTGCAATAATATATATAGTTTGAGTTGTGATCGAGTCTGAGACGTATATAGGTCACGACACGTATTAATTAATTCGTATATTATATATTAAACTATATATGAATTATTGGACTGTTACTGTGGACTATCGACTGTGGACTAATGACATTGGACAATTAAAATGAATTAAAATATTAATTATAACATATGAAACTAAACATTTCTTCAAGATTGCCACTTGATTTCATCTTAAACCTCATTGTATCTCGACGATTACAATCAGCGTTCAAATCTATCATGATTCTTAAAAACACCTCAATCGAGAGGATAAACCAACCGCACTTCATCTACGGAAGAAAAGATTGATGCATATAGTTATGCACCTGAAAAACTCTCGGAAACTGAGTAAACGTTTGACACGTATCTGTTCTAGTTCCTTTGACATTGTTATTACCGGACATCGTTTTGCAATCCCTTTCCAAAGTAGCTAATTTTGTCACAGCTCCAGCAAGTCAACTCCGACTTTTCATCCAAAACAACTTTATTATAACCACGATATATATGCGTACTCTTTATTGTTACAGGGTAACCTTTTATATTCCACAATATTACCATCAGCGATTAATCATTCTAAAAACACAATTCTCCTGAAACTACCTCGGTTTGATAACCAATGACCCAGATCAGTTAACTTTGAAAATGCTGACGAAGCAGCGTGTTGTAGATGATCTTAATGGCCAAAAGTTTGATGATAAAGAAAGGAGTGTTAGGAACGCTCGATAGAAAATTTAGTACCGAAAAGCGGATTATGCGAAACTATGAAGAAAGCCGTGGACAAATCACAAAGAATAAGTTTGCCTTCAAAGAATCCAAATGATTCCGTGCCTGCTGAAATCGTTAGCAAACATCTTATTTCTCATTCTAAACCTTCACAGACAAATCTTCTTCATCATCCATTGATATTAGAAATTCTAAGATATTCTCGTATGTTCTATTATAAATATCCTCCATATTTCTGGCGATATTTTCACAACTATTCTTATCTGAGATCATTTATCTCTCCGTAATATCTGCAACATAAAATAAACTGTGTTAGTTTCTAAATTCTGAAACCTTCGAGTTTAAAATATGAATGTTTTGAAGTAGTGTTGGGAACTGAAGCATGGATTAGTATAATATAATGACACTTGATCAACGTCATTATATTACAGTAAGTCATGCTGAGTTTTTAATGAAGCATGATGATTCACAGTACCTTCATCATGTGCCATTTACACGACTCTTACATTCTATCTAATCTCTAAAGATATCAAGGGAATATTTTTCTGGATGACTCGGTCTTCTCCAGGGTATTCTGGTAATTTAACAAATCAAAATCGTTCTATTACCATTTTCTTCTTAGAGCATTAGCTATGTTCATTCTGAATTTCATATCTACAAATTCCGGACCATTACTCGCTTGACTCGAAGTCGGGAAGAGAAAACGAAAGCATGAAGCTCCGAAAAATAATGAAGAATATAAACTCCGATAATAACCCCGAAATTACAAACCGTGTATATCGATGCATATAGCAATATAGAGACATGGGAGAATTAGAAACACTATAACCACAAGAGTATAGTAGAAGTAAATAGATTCTTCTGGTGGTAGATGAAAAAGAAGAATGACAGATATAAAAGTTAGGAGTATATCAAGAATCAGGACTGGATGGAGCATATTGATGAATGCTTTAAAGTAAGAATCAAGGGAGAAAGAATAGAAGGTGTGAGTCGTAAAAAATAAGGAAACGAAGGGGTGAATTTATAGTGAAATATCCGACAGAGCAATCGAAACAGATTATTGCATATAATCAAAGAAGATCATGATTTCCTTAATCACCAAAGAACCAAATCTTATTACGTAAGATTCTCTTTAAATCCCTTAAATCCCGAAAATCAATCATAACTACGTTATCGGTTAAGACGAATATATTTTACTCATCTCACTCTTTTACGATAGTCTCATTTATATTCTTTGCATAATCGAATCGTTTTATGTACATTACTCAATGATGATAAAACTCTATTATCACCTTATATTTGTCATGAAAACCTTCTTATTGTTATCCATAACAACCTCTATCAAATTTCGAGGACAAAATTTCTTTAACGGGTAGGTACTGTAATGACCCTGAATTTTCCGACTAAATTATACTTATGAGATTAATATTTACATAAATTAAACCATACCAACATGATAAGCAATCCAAATTGTTGAGACTTGTGTTTTTGAAAAGAGTTTTACACAACGTTTGACCGTCCAATATGACCGATGATATCACGAACTATATAACATACGATAATTATACGTTTGTGTATATATATGTATTTATATATATTTAACATGATCTAAGGATGTTTTAACATCTCATTGTGTACTAATGACAATGAGTTATAAGTATATTTTGAAACTACTAACTTAAGTTTTCAAAACGATAACTATACGTAACATTCTTTGATATATATACTTATAATCTATAATGCTTATACATGTATCGTATATATAATGTATTTAATCACTTTTTAAGGACTTAAATACATAAAACAATATAAGTATATTCACAAAAGATAGCTATATTTGAATTCTCGTTCCGTTTCCTCAAGATTTCTATACGTATATCTAGGGTATATGTACTCGTATCATACCCAGCTTCTATACATATTTACTATTGGTATATACACATCAAATCAACATCCTAATCAACATTATTATTGCCCTAGATATGAGGTAACTAGGATTTGTCAAGTAGTATGAATTATTAGTAAGAAAACAAAATTAGGAATCCTTTTCTTTCTTTATAAACTAAAAACGTTTTTATAAATGAACACCATTTCTTCACTCCATTTTCTCATACCTACACCCTCATTTCTCTCTCAAAATACTCCTAACTTCATACTTGATCATCTCCAAGCATTTTCCCCAGCATTTAGCTTCAATTACAAGCCTTAAACACCATAAGAAAACTCTTTCAAAAACATATCAAAATAACCACCCATTTGAAGAAGTTTACTTCCAACCTTTTGATCTAACTCCACCACTCTTTGATTCCAAGATTATTTTTTATCTTTTGCAGTAACTTTGTCCAAGTAACTTGAGGTAGTAACCTTGTTCATAATCTTATTCAATTCATATTCATATAGCTATCTTATTTTGTGGTATAAAATTTTAACAACAAGAACATAGTTTGAATGATTTCAAACTTGTTCGCAAACTAAATAGATCCTTCTAACTTGACTTTTAAAACACTTCAAGACCTGTAATATATCATAATGATATGCTAACCTAACAAGATATAATTTGGTTTTACAAAGAACATCTTAAAAACTGAATCTACGTCGTCGGAGTGCAACCGGGGGCTGTTTTGGGTTGGATAATTAAAAACCATCTTGAACTTTGAATTGGAAGTTCATGTTCTGGAAAAATGATATTTCTTATGAATATATTAACACATAAAAATTTCATGGTTTAACTCAAAGTGTAAGTATTTTTAGAAAAATGATCATTAAATGTTGTTTTTATGATGGAAAATGATCACTTTCATAAGTTTCACCAAAGTTTGACCTATAACCTATGATTTCGAAAACAAACTAAGGTATTTTCAGTTCATATTCTTAAAATTTGACTCGATCCAAGGAAGTGGCAAGTTGAATCAACAAAAACAGAGTTGTAATGAAGAAACTACGACTAAAACAAGATTGGGTATCCGAAGCTAGTTTAGCTACAAAAATATTTGGAGAAAAAGTAAATTAATCATATCTTTTCTAATTAATATGATATTTTATATATAATTACTTATGATTTGATTTTTATATATTTCAGGACCACCCGTAAACAACGCGAGAAGATTAATCATAAGACCTCATGATTGTACGCAACGCGTCATTTGACAACACGGTACTTTATGTACGCAACACGTCATTTGACAACATGGTACCATGGGTTGAGATTAATTCTGATCAATACGAATACGATGGGGTCTTTATTTATTTTATTTAAGCAACTAATTGTGGACCACTAACATCGGACTGCTAACTACGGACTAAGAAAATATTAAAAGTATATATATATATGTAACGATTACTTAAAAAGAAAATATGTTGATATATTATATATATGGTTAGGTTCGTGATATCTATCGGAGACCAAGTCGAATTAAATACCTTCAAGGAAAAAGTGAGTTTCATTTGCTCCCTTTTTAATTGCTTTTGCAATATATATTTTTGGGCTGAGAATACATGCGCTGCTTTTATAAATGTTTACAAAATAGACACAAGTACTTAAAAATATATTCTACGTTGAGTTGTACCACTGGCATATTTCCCTGTAGCTTGGTAACTACTATTTACATGGGTATTGTAAACGCGAATCCTGTTGATAGATCTATCGGGCCTGACAACCCCAACCGGACTGGATGACCAGTATTCAACGGTTGCACAGTACTTCGTTTTGGTGACTACACTTGGTACGGTGTAGTGAGATTTCATAATAAAGGGAATATGCGACGTTGATTAAATGTTAAGTATGGTTACCAAGTGCTCAACCACTTAGAATGCTTTACATACACTTGCGAGTGTATTATGTTTATGATTATGAAATCTTGTGGTCTATTAACATATTGAAATGATTGTTATGATAAACCTATGAACTCACCAACCTTTTGGTTGACACTTTAAAGCATGTTTATTCTCAGGTACGAATTAAGTCTTCCACTGTGCATTTGCTCAATATAAGGACATTACTTGGAGCCGATCATCGCAATGGGACCAAATGTTGATGACTTCGTCCAGGTGGATTAGGACGGGTCCTTTCACTAGTGAACCAGATTGAGGGAAGAATTAAAGAACAGGCGGTCGAAGAGGCCAACGTGAAGCTAGTCAAAAGAAAGTGGGAGGAAAACGGTGATAAGAGTCACCAATACAACAACAACTATCCCAACAATCGCAACATCAATCGCAACTACAACAAACGGCACAACAACTACAACAATCATCCCAACAACAATAACAACCGTAACAATAACAACAACAATCAGAAGCAGCTATGCCAAAGGTGTGAAAAGTATCACTCGGGGTTCTGCACCAAATTTTGCAACAAGTGTAAAAGAAATGGTCATTGCGCGGCGAAATGTGAGGTCTACGGACCAGGGGTTAACAGAACAAAAGGAACAAATGGTGTCGGAACGAGTAATGGCGGAGCAAGTAGTGTCGGAGCAAGTTATGCCAATGTAGTTTGTTATAAATGTGGAAAACCGGGCCACATTATTAGAAATTACCCGAACCAGGAGAAAACGAATGGACAAGGCCGAGGAAGAGTTTTCAATATTAATGCGGCAGAGGCACATGAAGACCCGGAACTTGTTACGGGTATATTTCTTATTGACAATAAATCTGCTTACGTTTTATTTGATTCAGGTGCGGATAGAAGCTATATGAGTAGAGATTTTTGTGCTAAATTAAGTTGTCCATTGACGCCGTTGGATAGTAAATTTTTACTCGAATTAGCAAACGGTAAATTAATTTCAGCAGATTATATATGCCGGAATCGAGAAATTAAACTGGGTAGCGAAATATTTAAGATTGATTTGATACCAGTAGAGTTAGGGAGTTTTGATGTAATAGTTGGCATGGACTGGCTGAAGGAGATGAAAGCAGAGATCGTATGTTACAAAAATGCAATTCGCATTGTACGAGAAGAGGGAGAACCCTTAATGGTGTACGGAGAAAAGGGCAACACGAAGCTACATCTTATTAGTAATTTGAAGGCACAAAAACTAATAAGAAAAGGTTGCTATGCTGTTCTAGCACACGTCGAGAAAGTACAAACTGAAGAAAAGAGCATCAATGATGTTCCCATCGCAAAAGAATTTCCCGATGTATTTTCAAAAGAATTACCTTGAATACTTCCACATCGATCTGTTGAATTTCAAATAGATCTTGTACCAGGAGCTGCACCAATAGCTCGTGCTCCTTACAGACTCGCACCCAGCGAGATGAAAGAACTGCAAAGCCAATTGCAAGAACTATTAGAAAGTGGTTTCATTCGACCAAGCACATCACCATGGGGAGCTCCTGTTTTGTTTGTCAAGTAGAAGGATGGTACATTTAGGTGGTGTATTGACTACAGAGAGTTGAATAAACTTACCATCAAAAACCGTTATCCACTGCCGAGAATTGACGACTTATTTGATCAACTACAAGGCTCGTTGGTTTATTCGAAAATCAATTTACGTTCTGGATATCATCAAATGCGAGTAAAGGAGGATGATATTCCAAAAACTGCTTTTAGGACGCGTTATGGTCATTACGAGTTTATGGTTATGCCGTTTGGATTGACTAACGCACCAGCTGTGTTCATGGACTTTATGAACCGAGTGAGTGGGCTATATCTTGACAAGTTTGTCATTGTTTTCATCGATGACATACTTATTTACTCAAAGAATGATCAAGAGCACGAAGAACATTTGAGAAAAGTGCTAGAAGTATTGAGTAAAGAAAACTGTACGCTAAGTTTTCAAAGTGTGCATTTTGGTTGGAAGAAGTTCAATTCCTCGGTCACATAGTGAACAAAGAAGGTATCCAGGTGGACCCGAAAAAGATTGAAACCGTTGAAAAGTGGGAAACCCCAAAAACTCCGAAGTATATACGTCAATTTTTAGGATTGGCTGGTTATTACAGAAGATTCATCCAAGATTTCTCCAAAATAGCAAAACCTTTGACTACATTAATGCATAAAGGGAAGAAATTTGAATGGAAGGATGAACAAGAGAAGGCGTTTCAGTTATTGAAGAAAAAGCTAACTACGGCACCTATATTGTCATTGCCTGAAGGGAATGATGATTTTGTAATTTATTGTGACGCATCAAAGCAAGGTCTCGGTTGTGTATTAATGCAACGAACATAGGTGATTGCTTATGCGTCTAGACAATCGAAGATTCACGAGCAAAATTATACAATTCACGATTTGGAATTGGGTGCTGTTGTTTTTGCATTAAAGACTTGGAGGCATTATTTATATGGGGTCAAAAGTATTATATATACCGATCACAAAAGTCTCCAACATATATTTAATCAGAAGCAACTGAATATGAGACAACGCAGGTGGATTGAACTGTTGAATGATTATTATTTTGAGATTCGATACCACCCGGGGAAGGCGAATGTGGTAGCTGACGCTTTGAGTAGAAAGGACAGAGAACCTATACGGGTAAAAGCTATGAATATAATTATTCGTACTAACCTTACTACTCAAATAAAGGAGGCACAACAGGGGTTGTAAAAGAAGAAAAGTTGAAGAATGAGATACCCAAAGGATCAGAGAAACATCTTAATATTCGGGAAGACAGAACTCGATATAGGGCTGATAGAATTTGGGTACCAAGGTTTGGAGATGTGAGAGAAATGGTACTTAAGGAAGCACATAAAACCAGATATTCAATACATCCTGGAGCGGGGAAGATGTATAAAGATCTCAAGAAACACTTTTGGTGGCCGGGTATGAAAGCCGATATTGCTAAATATGTAGGAGAATGTTTGACGTATTCTAAGGTCGAAGCTGAACATCAGAAACCATCAGGTCTACTACAACAACCTGAAATCCCGGAATGGAAATGGGAAAACATTACCATGGATTTCATTACTAAATTGCCAAGGACTGCAAGTGGTTATGATACTATTTGGGTAATAGTTGATCGTCTCACCAAGTCAGCACACTTCCTGCCAATGAGAGAAGATGGCAAATGGAGAATTTGGCACGATTGTATTTGAAGGAGGTTGTCTCCAAACATGGAATACCCGTCTCTATTATCTCTGATAGGGATGGTAGATTTGTTTCAAGGTTCTGGCAGACATTGCAACAAGCATTGGGGACTCGTCTAGACATGAGTACTGCCTATCATCCACAAACTGATGGGTAGAGTGAAAGGACTATACAAACGCTTGAAGACATGCTACGAGCATGTGTTATTGATTTCGGAAACAGTTGGGATCGACACCTACCGTTAGCAGAATTTTCCTACAACAACAGTTATCATTCTAGTATTGAGATGGCGCCGTTTGAGGCACTTTATGATAGAAAGTGCAGGTCTCCAATTTGTTGGAATGGAGTGGGGGATAGACAGATTACGGGTCCGGAGATAATACAAGAAACTACCGAGAAAATCATCCAAATTCAACAACGATTGAAAACCGCCCAGAGTCGACAAAAGAGCTACGCGGACAGTAAAAGAAAAGATATAGAGTTTGAAATTGGAGAAATGGTCATGCTTAAGGTTTCACCTTGAAAAGGCGTTGTTCGATTTGGTAAACGGTGGAAACTAAATCCAAGGTACATTGGACCATTCAAGATTATAGATCGTGTCGGACCAGTAGCTTACCAACTGGAGCTACCTCAACAACTCGCGACTGTACATAACACTTTCCACGTCTTGAATTTAAAGAAATGTTTTGCTAAAGAAGATCTCACTATTCCGTTGGACGAAATCCAAATCAATGAAAAACTTAAATTCATTGAAGAACCCGTCGAAATAATGGATCGTGAGGTTAAGAGACTTAAGTAAAACAAGATACCGATTGTTAAGGTTCAATGGAATGCTCGTAGAGGACTTGAGTTCACCTGGGAGCGTGAAGATCAGATGAAGAAGAAATAACCGCATCTATTTCCAGAAGATTCGTCAACACCTTCAACAGCTTAAAATTTCGGGACGAAATTTATTTAACGGGTAGGTACTGTAGTGACCCAAACTTTTCCATGTTTATATATATTAATTGAGATTGATATTTACATGACTAAATGTTTCCAACATGTTAAGCAATCAAACTTGTTAAGATTTGATTAAATGAAATAAGTTTCATATAGACAATTGATCACCCAAGTTGACCGGCGATTCACGAACGTTACAAATGTGTAAAAACTACATGTTGTGGTATATATAGACATATATATATGGTTGATATGAGATTATGATGAGTAAGTATCTCACTAATTATATTAACAATGTGTGATATACATAAGAAATCAGATTACTAAGTTAAGAAACTCGAAATGATATATATAACGATTATCGTAATGATAACATCTACTAAATACATATGTATCATATTAAGATATTGATACACTATATTTAACATGATAAAATGATATTTAAATATATCATTAAGTGTGTTAATAATGAACTACATATGTAAAAACAAGACTACTAACTCAAGAATTACGAAACGAGACTTATATGTAACGATTATCATTGTAACGATATTTTAATGTATATATCATATTAAGAGATATTCATACATCATAATATCATGATAACATAATAATTTAACATCTCATTTGATATAATAAACATTGGGTTAACAACATTAATTGAGATCGTTAACTTAAAGGTTTCAAAACAACACTTACATGTAACGACTAACGAAGACTTAACGACTCCATTAGAATGTATATACATGTTGTGTTTTGATATGTATTCTTACACTTTTGAAAGACTTCAAGACACATATCAAAGTACTTCTACTTAACAAAAATGCTTACAATTACATCCTCGTTCAGTTTCATCAACAATTCTACTCGTATGCACCCGTATTCGTACTCGTATAATACACAGCTTTTAGATGTATGTACTATTGGTATATACACTCCAATGATCAGCTCTTAGCAATCCATGTGAGTCATCTAACACATGTGGGAACCATCATTTGGCAACTAGCATGAAATATCTCATAAAATTACAAAAATATTAGTAATCATTCATGACTTATTTACATGAAAACAAAATTACATATCCTTTATATCTAATCCATATACCAACGACCAAAAACACCTACAAAAACACTTTAATTCTTCAATTTTCTTCATCTAATTGATCTCACTCAAGTTCCATCTTCAAGTTCTAAGTGTTCTTCATAAATTCCATAAGTATATAGTTTCATAAAAATCAAGAATACTTCCAAGTTTGCAAGTCTACTTCCAAGCTTTCTAATCCATTCTAAGTAATCATCTAAGATCAAGGAACCTTTGTTATTTACAGTATTTTATCTTTCTAATTCAAGGTAATATTCATATTCAAACTTTGATTCAATTTCTACAACTATAACAATCTTATTTCGAGTGAAAATCATACTTGAACTGTTTTCGTGTCATGATTCTGCTTCAAGAACTTTCAAGCCATCCAAGGATCCTTTGAAGCTAGATCCATTTTTTTCATTTCCAGTAGTTTTATCCAGAAAACGTGAGGTAGTAATGATGTTCATAACATCATTCAATTCATACATATAAAGCTATCTTATTCGAAGGTTTAAACTTGTAATCACTAGAACATAGTTTAGTTAATTCTAAACTTGTTCGCAAACAAAAGTTAATCCTTCTAACTTGAATTTTAAAATCAACTAAACACATGTTCTATATCTATATGATATGCTAACTTAATGATTTAAAACCTGGAAACACGATAAACACCATAAAATCGGATATACGCCGTCGTAGTGAAACCGGGGGCTGTTTTGGTTTGGATAATTAAAAACTATGATAAACTTTGATTTAAAAGTTGTTCTTCTGGGAAAATGATTTTTCATATGAACATGAAACTATATCCAAAAATCTTGGTTAAACTCAAAGTGAAAGTATGTTTTTCAAAATGGTCATCAAGATGTCGTTCTTTCGACGGAAATGACTACCTCTTTAGTAATTGACATGTAACTTAAATTTCTGACTATAAACCTATACTTTTTCTGTTTGGATTCTTAAATTAGAGTTCAATATGAAACCATATCAATTTGATTCACTCAAAACGGATTTAAAATGAAGAAGTTATGGGTAAAACAAGATTGGATATTTTTGATCCTTTTAGCTATGGGAGATGTTTAACAAATCTATACAAATCATATCCTAGCTAACTTATATTGTATTATATATGAATTGTAATATATTATGTAATCTTGGGATACCATAGACACTTATGCAAATGTTTTGACATATCATATCGACCCATGTATATATATTATTTGGAACAACCATAGACACTCTATATGCAGTAATGTTGGAGTTAGCTATACAGGGTTGAGGTTGATTCCAAAAATATATATACTTTGAGTTGTGATCTAGCCTGAGACGTGTATACACTGGGTCATGGATTGATTCAAGATAATATATATCGATTTATTTCTGTACATCTAATTGTGGACAACTAGTTGTAGGTTATTAACGAGGACAGCTGACTTAATACACTCAAATCTTTAAAACATAATAAAAATGTTTGTAATTATATTTTGATCATACTTTGATATATATGTACATATTTGTATAGGTTCGTGAATCAATCCGTGGCCAAGTCTTATTTCCGAGGAAGGAAATATCTGTGAAAGTGAGTTATAGTCCCACTTTTAAAATCTAATATTTTTGGGATGAGAATACATGCAGGTTTTATAAATGATTTACAAAATAGACACAAGTACGTGAAACTACATTCTATGGTTGAATTATCGAAATCGAATATGCCCCTTTTTATTAAGTCTGGTAATCTAAGAATTAGGGAACAGACACCCTAATTGACGCGAATCCTAAAGATAGATCTATTGGGCCTAACAAACCCCATCCAAAGTACCGGATGCTTTAGTACTTCAAAATTTATATCATATCCGAAGGGTGTCCCAGAATGATGGGGATATTCTTATATATGCATCTTGTTAATGTCGGTTACCAGGTGTTCACCATATGAATGATTTTTATCTCTATGTATGGGATGTGTATTGAAATATGAAATCTTGTGGTCTATTGTTACGATTTGATATATATAGGTTAAACCTATAACTCACCAATATTTTTGTTGACGTTTAAAGCATGTTTATTCTCAGGTGAATACTAAGGGCTTTCGCTGTTGCATACTAAAATAAGGACAATATTTGGAGTCCATGTTTGTATGATATTGTGTAAAAACTGCATTCAAGAAACCTATGTCGATGTAATATATTTCTATTGTAAACCATTATGTAATGGTCATGTGTAAATAGTATATTTTAGATTATCATTATTTGATAATCTACGTAATGCTTTTAAAACCTTTATTGATAAAATAAAGGTTATGGTTGTTTTAAAAATGAATGCAGTCTTTGAAAAACGTCTCATATAGAGGTCAAAACCTCGCAACGAAATCAATTAATATGGAACGTTTATAATCAATATGAACGGGACATTTCAACATACATACATACATACATACATACATACATACATACATACATACATACATACATACATACATACATACATACATACATACATACATACATACATACATACATACATACATACATGCATACATGCATGCATACATATACCCTAGATACATACATACCTAGACAAAAAGCATGTATACAAACATAAGCTTACAAACATACCTAGACAAATACATATGCCTACATTGATACATACATACATACATACATAAACATACATACAAATATAGCCATACATTCCTTTACCTACATACATGCATACTTACACACATATATACATACATACCTACATACTATCGCATACATTCATACATAAGCATGAACCCATACATACACGTATATACACATCCATACGCATACCGATACATCCATACACATACTGATACATACATACTTAGCTACATACACAACACCACATAAAAATCATATAAAAATCAAGAAAATATAATAAAAGAAAAACCATAAGGACACCAAAGTAAAGCGATTAACAAACATGATAGGAAAAACAGAGAGTTTGCTACTAAAGTATGTAAAGTGACCTGATAAAAAATGTGCTTTTTCTTGTCAATTGGTTAAAACGAGGAAAATACACCCGCGCTTCGCTGCGGGATGGTTTCAATCGTTATTAATACATTATTATTCAATTTAAAATTTTAAATCTAAATATAAACTATAATAATCCTATGTGGAGTATATAGTTTATGTGGATATGTTTAAGTCAATTAAACATATAAAGTGTAACGACCCGGATTTTTCCGACTACTTGATTATACTATTTATATGATTTAATAATTTCAACTTGATAAGCAATGAATTTTAATAAGTCTTGAACCTCCGGAAAGAGTTTTATACAAGCTTTTGGTCACCCTTTTATTTCGATGATTCACGAACGTCATAACTTGATTTAATTGATTAATTGTTTAATTATTGTGAGTATATATATGGATTTATATATATTTAACTTGGAAATATGATAATTAAATATCTCATTAAGTATATTAACAAAGTATTATATATATATTTTTTCATACTACTAATTTAAAGAGTTTTTGAACAATATATATGTTACTATTTAAACGACGTAATTAACTTATGTTAAAATGTATTTACATATAATGTATTACGAGTGTAAATACATCCTTACAAGTATTGAATACACTTTATAATATACCAATACATATAAAGGATAGCTATACTCATATTTTCGTTAAATTTCCTCAAGAATTCTACTCGCATTCATACGGTATTTTTACCTTCATTATACACAGCTTCTAGAAGTATTTACTATTGTTATATACCAATAGAAATCTGCAATTATTTGTGTAATATGTCATCCATGACCTAATCAATTTAATATGTCATCCATGTCTTAATACATTTTAACTTATACTAGATATTTTCACTAAAAACCAAATTTTCAAGCCTATAAATAAGCACCATTTCTAACTCATTTTTACACATTCATTTTCCAAATTTTATTTCCAATTTTAACACACACTTGCAAGAACTCTCTCAAGTTTTGTTCTACTACTTCTTTCTAGCAACTTTACATTCTAAACTTGAGGTAAAAACTCTACTTCAACTCTTGTTCAATTCATATGTTTATAGCTATCTATATAAGAGTTTATAAACTAGAACATAATTTAGTTAATTCTAAACTTGTTCGCAAACAAAGTTAATCCTTCTAACTTGAATTTTAAAAATAACTTAACACATGTTTTATATATATATAATATACTAAATTAATGAGTTAAAACTTGGAAACACGAAGAACACCGTAAAATCAGACATACGTCGTCGTAGTAAAACCGGGGGCTGTTTTGGGTTGAATAATTAAAAACTATCATCAACTTTGATTTAAAAGTAGTTCTTCTAGGAAAATGATATTTCATATGAACATGATACTATATCCAAAAATCATGGTTAAACTCAAAATTGAAGTATGTTTTTCAAAATGGTTATCAAGATGTCGTTCTTTCGACTGAAATGACTACCTCTTACAAAAATGACTTGTAACCTATTACTCTGACTATAAACCATCACTTTTTTAGTTTAGTTTCACAAATTACAGTTCGTTATGAAACCTTAGCAATTTGATTCACTCAAAACGGATTTACAACAAAGAATTTATGGGCAAAACAATATTGGTTAGAAATGGATAATTTGATTACGGGATTAATTCATTAAATTCAACACTAACCATATCCTAGCTAACTTTTCTTGTATTATACATGTATTCTAACATGTCATGGTTACACAATACGTCGGATAAATCAAAAGACACCACATACACAATACGTGTAACTACAATAGCGGTATTGTGGGTCATGATTGAGTCTTATACAACACGTGTATACTATGTACTACTAACTGTGGACTACTAACTGTGGACTACTAATTGTGGACTACTAACGTTGGACTGCTAACTTGACAACTTAAACAATCACACGTGATTGAAAATATAAACTTAAACAGTCACACGTGCTTGAAAGTATGAACTTAAACAATCACATGTTATTGAAGATATGATATGAATAATAGTTGTATTATGTTTTGATATATATATATTTGTTATAGGTTCGTGAATCCAATGACGACGGTCATATTTTTAATAAGTGGAAAACTTATTATTAATATACTTTTACTACCGTGAGTATATAGTCCCATTTTTAAACTCTAAAAATATTTTGGGATGAGAATACATGCATTTTATGTTTTACGCCATGGACACAAGTACTTAAAATATATTCTACGTTGAGTTGTACCACATTGCATATCTTTCCTAATAGCTTGGTAACTAATATTTACATGTTGTAAGAACATGTAAGCGCGAATCCTATTGATAGATCTATCGGGTTTGACAACCCCAACCGGGATAGTCGCTCTAGTATCGTAAACGGTTGCATAGTACTTCGTTTTTACTACACTTGGTAAAGTGTAGGGAGATTTCATAATAAAGGGAATATGCTACATTAACGGTTAAGTATGGTTACCGAAGCGCTCAACAACTTATAGAATACTTTTATACACTTGCGAGTGTACATATATTTATAACTATGAAATCTTGTGGTCTATATTTATATCGATGCTAAACCTATATATCTCACCAACCTTTGTGTTGACTGTTTAAGTATGTTTATTCTCAGGTCCTTAAGAAAGTCTTCCGCTGTTGCATTATCTAAGCAAGCTGTGCATGGAGTCTCATGTTTTTTTAAATGAAGTGTTGCATTCAATAAAACATTTATCATGTATTATATTCAACTATTATGTCACATGTGTAGTATTTGGAAACCGATGTATTATGGGGATTATTTCTTAAATAATCGCCCACTTGTTTAAAACATGCATTATGTATAATAATGGTGTGCTTTTTATGAAACGAATGCAATATTTTCTAAAACGTATCATATAGAGGTCAAATACCTCGCTATGGTACCAATGAATAACGTACTGTGTTTATAGTAATATGGACGGGTCATTTCAGTTGGTATCAGAGCAGAAGTCTTAGCGAACCAGGAATTGCATTAGTGTGTCTGACCGGTATTTGTTAGGATGCATTAGTGAGTCTAGACTTTGACCGTGTCTGTATGTCAAAAGTTTTGCTTATCATTTCTTGTCGTAAATTATCTGCTTATCATCTTAAGTCTAGACGCGTCTTACTGCATTTATTGAATAGATAGTGTATAGACAAATTTCATATCTTAAGCATATCTATTACAGTAAACTCTGTCTAACATCTTCCATAATATCCTTTGTAACTTATGGGATTCTGGTATTATAAATACATATGTAAATTATGTATTGAGGAATACCAAACTAGTCCTATAATTTATTTCATTTCAAAAATCTTTTCCCTACTCTGTACGAGATGGATCCTTCAACTGGTTCAAGTTCATCGGATTCCGACAGCTATTTCGATATGGATATTCACTTGAGCTCCGAAAGCAGTGTAATCAGAATGGATCAACCGATTAGCCATCATCTATTCTGGATGGATTGGGGATGGGTTCGTAGATGACTCAGTCAATGGAGACGAGAAAAAGACGATCCTTTCCACCCACCAAATTTCCCTCTCGGCGAAGAACCTGAAGCATTTACCGACGAACCAGTCTGAAACACCATTTTCACCCTCATTTCCAAAGTATCTCGCCACGATTATATATTATCTAAACTTCTAGATCTTATTCATCCGCTCGTTCCAACCGCCAATCATTCCGGTGTACTAGAAGAAGTCAACTAGCTTCGCGCTAGAGTGGTGGCTTTGGAGAATATGATGCAGAACTTACAAGCATCACAAGCCCCACAAGCACCATCTGCACCACCCGCATCCACACCAACAGTACCATTACCACCACCAACAACATCCGCATCGCAAGCCCCAACATCACAATCTGTCCCACGAGCATCAACTTCATACGCCCTGCAGATACCAAGGAATACCAACAACATCAAACGATGAAGTATTGATTCATAACTTTATCGGAGAAATATTCTACGGTGATTATGTAATCTCTAAAGTTTTAGAGATTATTTATTCTAATCATAACCGTAAATCAAGATGAGTGGATGGATAGAAATGATAGAGGGGAGAATAGAAACCCTGACAGGAATGGTGCGTGCGTTACAAAAAAAAGACTTGTTATACAAGCAGCACCAGCAGTACCGACAGCATCACTAGTACCAGCAGCACCAACAACATCACAAGCTCTGCCAGTTTCATAATCTCCGACATCATCACAAATCAACAACGAGCATATTGTATCAACGAGTTATGAAGTATTAACTCATTCCCTCTGAAAAAATTATTTGTATATTTTATATATATATGAGTTTTTAAACCACAATATATCTTTTCGTACTAAGCTATTACGTGTGAATGTTAAAGGGTAGATACTACTCAGTTAATTCATATTACTAATATGCTATGATGTACATCCTTCGTTAATGACTTAACAATCATTAATTATAATCTCTGCTTTAACTCAATAGATTCCATTTCATAATAAACCAAGTGTATTGTTCGAGTACGTGTTAGATTTCACACTTTCATTTTCGATGTACTCGAAACTTTCTAGAAAACGTCATTCGTGTCTTGCGAAGTTCACAAGAATTCTACGAACACCAACATCAATCACCGAGGAAATATCAATAGAAATGAATAATGAAGTATTGATTCATAATTTCATTTACGTTGAAGAAATACTCCGCAAAAATTATGTAATCTCTAAAGTTTTAGGGATTATTCATTCTAGCTCCAGCAAAAATCAGATGAGTTTAATAGTATATTAACTCATTAAATCTATATTACATCTGCAGAAAATATAAAAACATATATTTTCATAAAGACTGTAATAAAAATTCTCTTGTACAAAATATTACTTGTGAAACTTTAACGGGTAGGTAATACCCGAGAATTATACAAATTCAGAATTAACATGTTATACTGTACATTCTTCAATTCTGATTCAATAATCATTAACCATACTCACTACCTTCACAACAATATACATTCTTTCATAGAAACCAGAACAACCATTCTCATTCAAATTCAATTACATATTCTGATTTTGACAGATCAGAATCCAAGTCAAGATTAAATAGATGACATCACTCTTAGATTCTTACATCCTTCAAAATCATACTTTAAATTCAAACTATACTAGAACAACACTTTCATTCACAAAACTCATAAAGATATTCATATCATTCAAGATTCACGACGAATTCATTATACGGATATTGACGATGACAACCTGCGACTAAACCCTTCAAAATTCTTGAAAATACCTCAACTAAGGAACAATCGAGAGAATGAACCAATCACACGATACGTACGAAGAATATATGCATATAGATATGCATCCGGAGGACACTTGGAACCTAAGCAAAGGTTCAACACATATCCGTGTGAGATCCTTTATCATTATTATTACCTAAAATAACTTTACAATCCCTTTTGAAAATAGCGAATTTTGTCACAGCTCCAACAAGACAACTTTGTGACGACCCGAAAATTTCCGACTAAATTTAAACTTTATCTTTATATTATTCTGACACGATAGGCAATGTTTGTTAAGTTAAATCTCAAGGATTTTAAACTATGTTTATACATTCATTTAAACCTCGACCAAATTCCAATGATTCACGAACCATTAAATGAACATATATGAATATGTATGTATATGTGTATATGTTATAAATTGAAAATGTCAACAAAGTATTTAAACGTATAATGCTTTATATGAACGTATTTGTTTCAATATGATTATCGAAGAAATTAAAAAAATATATTAAATGATTGAATTATCAGAAACATTGAATTATGATTACAAGTCTCTGTTGAGAGGTCCACTATGATTTGAGAAAATCTATTCCTCTTAACGATATTCGGAATAATTTGTAAAGCTATTTATAAATAAAAATAAAAAGTGTCATTTACGAAAGTTAGATAAAAGCTAGTGGAGAATTGGTTTCCATAATATTCTATTAATCTATTTTCAAACGTACAAAAACGTTTTCAGTTTAAAAAGAACTTTATTATTAAAACGTATATAACTTTTATAAATATCTAGAATCACTTTTGATAACTCATTACTTAATCAGTATAATAAATATAACGATATTTATATTTTATTTCATTAAATATATATAACGATTTAAATTAATATTATATATATTTATACACGTATTATACATACATAGTTTTTATACTTTTACTATACTTTAACTTTACCTTTACTTTACTTTTACTTTACTTTAACTTTAATAATTCACTTTAATAATTCATACTTTAATAATTCACTTTAATAATTCATACTTTAATAATTCACTTTAATAATTCATACTTTAATAATTCACTTTAATAATTCATACTTTAATAATTCACTTTAATAATTCATACTTTAATAATTCACTTTAATAATTCATACTTTAATAATTCATACTTTAATAATTCACTTTAATAATTCAAAAATCTATTATAAATAGAATTCAATAGGTTTCATTATTTCATAGAAACTTGAAAATATATTTCTCTAAACTCTCTCAATCGATTTACATATATATATATATATATTTGCTCTGTATTATTTCAAGATATTATTAGTATACATAAAATATTACGACGGAGTGATGTACGAGTGATTTCAAAGTAGTTTTTTTGAATGAGTCGAAGTTAAGGAAATTATGGGTTATAGCTATGGAGGTGATGGGTATGGTTCATGGGTATGCTCATGAGGTCAATCTAGTGTTTATCATCTCCGTTACATCTACGTACTTTCCTGCAATATTGAATCTCAATATTGATATGTGAGCACTCATAACTTAACTTTTATATATCAATAGTGTATCCCTGACTAGTGCTCGAGTATATAGGATTATGCATGCTTGTACATTCGATATTGTCCTTAGATACGTTTGTTGAATCCTGAATTAGATACATATGCTACTGAGATAGTGTATATAATATACATGTCATTGGAAAGCTAGCGAAATTAAGAACTTTTCATTTAGATATCGAATGGTTTCGATGAACGGATTAGAAGTTATAGTCAACTGAATTTTAGTATTATTGTTAAAATGATTATTATTACTATCGTCGTTATTATTTTAATAGAAATATCATTGTTATTATAAAATATCATTATTACTATTATGTTAGTATTATCATTTTATCATAATACCATTTTTAGTAAATATAAATATTGTTATTTTTTTATAGAATAATAATAATTATTATTACAAAATAATACAACTTTTACTTATTATTATTATGATCAATATTATTTTATCAAATAAATAGGGGATACAAAGATATTCTTCACCAAGCGTAATATAATTACATTTATAATACTTACCACTATAGTTTTACGATATTAAGTGAACTTTATAAATTTTACTACTTAAGATATATAAAAGTATATTTTATCATATATAAACGTTAATATAAATTTTTATTAATAAATGACTTTTATTATTATAAAATCTAATAAATATATTTAAATATATAAAACGACTATAGTTAAGTTATATAATAAACACGTATAAATTTTAGAAGTCATTTTGGGTCAAGTTGACTTTTGTTGACTTTTGCATATTAGTCTCGAGCATTAGGATTGTGGTACACTATGACTTGACCAAAAATTGTTAGACAAATATTGACCAACATATAAATATATATAATTAATATAGGTTCGTGAATCTGAGGCCAACCTTGCACTTGTTAAATGACGTTATATGTATTTTTACTACGAAATACAGTATGATGAGTTTCATTTGCTCCCTTTTATATATATTTTTGGGACTGAGAATACATGCGTTGTTTTTATAAATGTTTTACGAAATAGGCACAAATACTAAAACTAATTCTACGTGGGTTTAAACCAGAAATATACCCTTAGCTTGGTAACATTAAACTACTTGTCTATGTACGGTAGGCGCGAATCCTAAAGATAGATCTATTGGGCCTGACAAACCCCATCCTGACTATGGGATGCTTTAGTACTTCGAGGTTATTTTAAACACGCATGATCTGGTGTACTTCAGAGGGTAAAACATGAATGTTAAGGCTTGTTACCGGGTGAATACAACTTATAGAATACTTTTATACACTTGCAAGTGTACATATATTTATAAACGGAAATCTTGTGGTCTATTAATATATTGAAATGATTGTTATGATAAACCTATGAACTCACCAACCTTTTGGTTGATACTTTAAAGCATGTTTATTCTCAGGTATTAAAGAAATCTTCCGCTGTGCATTAGCTCATTTTAAGAATATTACTTGGAGTCATTCATGGCATATTTTGAAAGACGTTGCATTCGAGTCATTGAGTTCATCAAGATTATTATTATGTCAATTATAGTTGGATGTATTATGAAATGGTGTGCATGCCGTCAACTTTCGTTGTAAAGAAAGTTTGTCTTTTAAAAACAAATGCAATGTTTGTAAAATGTATCATATAGAGGTCAAATACCTCGCGATGTAATCAACTATTGTGAATCGTTTATAATGTATATGAACGGGTCCTTTCAAACTTCAAATTTTCATCCGGAGTAGCCTTATTATAACCTTGATATATACATTGTATTTTTGCCATCGTTACCGGAGAACCTTTTATATTCCACCACATTAGTAGTAAGCTTGCCAGTAACTTTATTTCTCTTTGATTTAAATCTCTCTGAAAGTTCACTATAAAACCTTGTCATGTACCCATCTACATCTTGTAACAATAATTGCCATACCAAACCCAGGAAGCATCAATAATTATTCTTGAATCTCACATCATTTCTGCATATTCATATAACGTTATCCCCTGGAATTATAATTCTGAAATCCAGAATAGCACTTCAGCCTACGAATCAATACTATGAAGTTTTGAAAAAGCTGAATGAAGCAGCAGAAACTGTAAACAACCATAACAGTTAAAAGTTGATGATAAAGAATATTGTGTTAGCAAAGCACAGAAAAAGAGAAGGTTTGAAACTGGAAAATGGATTGAGCAAACCCTGAAGGAGGCTGTGGACAAATCACAAGGACTAAATCTGCCTTCAAAGAATCCAAATGATTCAGTGTCTGCTGAAGTCTTTAGCGAATACCTTGCTCCTTACTCTAAACCCTTGTGGAAAATATTCTTCATCATCCTCTGATCTTAGATATTCTAAGATATCATCATATCTTTCATTATAAATATCTTTGATATTTCTAAAGATATTTTCATAACAATTATTATCTGAAATTATTTATCTCCTCGCGTTATATGTATCACATCATAAAGGAAACTATTTTAGTTTCTAAACATCTGAAACCTCTGAGTGTAAAGTATGAATGTTTTTGAAGTAATGTTGGGAACTGAAGCATGAGTTAGTATAATATAATGACACTTGATCAACGTGATTATATTATAGTAAGTCATGTTGAGTTTCTAATGGAACGTGATGATTCACATATCATAATGACATCATGTGCCATGATTACACGACTCTTACATTCTATCTAATATATAAACATATCAAGAATATAATTTCTTGATAGTTCTATCTTTTCTCTTGAATTCTGGTAATTTAACCAATCAAGATCGTGCTATTACAATTTCTCTCTTAGAACATTAGTCATGTTCATCCGAAACTCCATACCTACAAATTATGGACCATTACTCGCTATACTTAAAATCGAGAAGAGAAAACAAAAGCATGAAGCTTCGAAATAGGATTAGGAGTATAAATCACAGCAAATGGAAGAGAGCAATAACCGTGAATGACAATACACAAGCATAGGAGCTCCAAAATATAAGGAAAAATGTAAGCACGACAACAACACAGAGAATTACAAACCGTGTATATCAATACGTATAGCAATATAAAGACACGGGAGAACTAAAAATACTATGAACCCAAGAGCATAGTAGAAGTAAACAGATTCCTCCGGTGGTAGATGAAAAAGAAGAATGACAGATGTGATAGTCAAGAATATATCAAGAATTAGAACTGGATGGAGCATATTGACGAATGTTTTAGAAGTATGAATTAAGGAAGAAAGTATAAAATATGAGAGATGTGGAAATAAGAAAACGAAGGGGGGTGTTAATTTATAACGAAATATCAGACATAGCAATCTAGGCAGATTACGCACCTAATTGAAGAAAATTCTAATTTCCTTATATACCGAAGAATCAAATCTTATTAAGATTACAAATATTTTCTTTAATCCGAAAATCAACTGTGACGACGTCAAAAGTTAAGACGAATCTTTACTTTCCTCATTTCACTATTTTGCGATAGCTTCACTCATACATTTCACATAATCGAATTGTTTTATCCATATTACTCACTGATGATAAAACTCTAATTTTCAACTCATATTCGTCATGAAAACATACTTATTGTCAGCCATGATGATCTCGATCAAATTTCGGGACGAAATTTCTTTAACGGGTAGGTACTATAACGACCCGGATTTTTTCGACTACTTAATTATACTATTTACATGATTTAATAATTCCGACTTGATAAACAATGAATTTTAATAAGTCTTGAACCTCCGGAAAGAGTTTTACCCAAGCTTTTGGTCACCCTTTTATTTTGACGATTCACGAACGTCATAACTTGATTTAATTGTTTAATTGTTTAATTATTGTGTATATATATGGATTTATATATATTCAACTTGAAAATATGATAATTAAATATCTCATTAAGTATATTAACAAAGTGTTATATATATATATATATATATATATATATATATATATATATATATATATATATATATATATATATATATATATATATATATATATATATATATATATATATATATTTTCATACTACTAATTTAAAGAGTTTTTGAACAATATATATGTTACTATTTAAATGACGTAATTAACTTATGTTAAAATTATTTACATATAATGTATTACGAGTGTAAATACATCCTTACAAGTATTGTATACACTTTATAATATACCAATACATATAAAGAATAGCTATACTCGTATTTCCGTTAAATTTCCTCAAGAATTCTACTCGCATTCATACGGTATTTTTACCCGTATTATACACAGCTTCTAGAAGTATTTACTATTGGTATATACCAATAGAAATCTGCAATTATTTGTGTAATATGTCATCCATGATCTAATAAATTTAATATGTCATCCATGACTTAATACATTTTAACTTATACTAGATATTTTCACTAAAAACCATATTTTCAAGCCTATAAATAAGCACCATTTCTAACTCATTTTTACACATTCATTTTCCAAATTTTACTTCCAATTTTCACACACACTTGCAAGAACTCTCTCAAGTTTTGTTCTACTACTTCTTTCCAGCAACTTTACATTTTAAACTTGAGGTAAAAACTTTACTTCAACTCTTGTTCAATTCATATGTTTATAGCTATCTATATAAGAGTTTATAAACTAGAACATAGTTTAGTTAATTCTAAACTTGTTCGCAAATAAAGTTAATCCTTCTAACTTGACTTTTAAAAATAACTTAACACATGTTTTATATCTATATAATATACTAACTTAATGAGTTAAAACTTGAAAACACGAAGAACACCGTAAAAACGGACATACGTCGTCGTAGTAAAATCGGGGGCTGTTTTGGGTTGGATAATTAAAAACTATCATAAACTTTGATTTAAAAGCTGTTCTTCTGGGAAAATGATATTTCATATGAACATGATACTATATTCAAAAATCATGGTTAAACTCAAAATTGAAGTATGTTTTTCAAAATGGTCATCAAAATGTCGTTCTTTCGACTGAAATGACTACGTCTTACAAAAATGACTTGTAACCTGTTACTCCAACTATAAACCATTACTTTTTCAGTTTAGTCTCACAAATTGCAGTTCGTTATGAAACCATAGCAATTTGATTCACTCAAAACGGATTTATAACGAAGAAATTATGGGCAAAACAATATTGGTTAGAAATGGATAATTTGATTACGGGATTAATTCATTAAATTCGATACTAACCATATCCTAGCTAACTTTTCTTGTATTATACATGTATTCTAACATGTCATGGTTACACAATACGTCGGATAAATCAAAAGACACCACATACACAATACGTGTAACTACAATAGCGGTATTGTGGGTCATGATTGAGTCTTATACAACACGTGTATACTATGTACTACTAACTGTGGACTACTAACTGTGGACTACTAATTGTGGACTACTAACGTTGGACTGCTAACTTGACAACTTAAACAATCAGACGTGATTGAAAATATAAACTTAAACAATCACACGTGATTAAAAGTATGAACTTAAACAATCACATGTTATTGAAGATATGATATGAATAATAGTTGTATTACATTTTGATATATATATATATATATATATATATATATATATATATATATATATATATATATATATATATATATATATATATATATATATATATATATATATATATATATTTGTTACTGGTTCGTGAATCCAAGGACGACGGCCATATTTTTAATAAGATGAAAACTTATTAGTAATATACTTTAACTACCGTGAGTATATAGTCCCATTTTTAAACTCTAAAAATATTTTGGGATGAGAATACATGCATTTTATGTTTTACGCCATGGACACAAGTACTTAAAATATATTCTACGTTGAGTTGTACCACATTGCATATCTTCCCTAATAGCTTGGTAACTAATATTTACATGTTGCAAGAACATGTAAGCACGAATCCTATTGATAGATCTATCGGGTTTGACAACCCCAACCGGGCTAGTCGCTCTAGTATCGTAAACGGTTGCATAGTACTTCGTTTTTACTACACTTGGTACAGTGTAGGGAGATTTCATAATAAAGGGAATATGCTACATTAACGGTTAAGTATGGTTACCGAAGCGCTCAACAACTTATAGAATACTTTTATACACTTGCGAGTGTACATATATTTATAACTATGAAATCTTGTGGTCTATATTTATATCAATGCTAAACCTATATATCTCACCAACCTTTGTGTTGACTGTTTAAGCATGTTTATTCTCAGGTCCTTAAGAAAGTCTTCCGCTGTTGCATTATCTAAGCAAGCTGTGCATGGAGTCTCATATTTTTTTTAAATGAAGTGTTGCATTCAATAAAACCTTTGTCATGTATTATATTCGACTGTTATGTCACGTGTGTAGTATTTGGAAACCGATGTATTATGGGGATTATTTCTTAAATAATCGCCCACTTGTTTAAAACATGCATTATGTATAATAATGGTGTGCTTTTTATGAAACGAATGCAATATTTTCTAAAACGTATCATATAGAGGTCAAATACCTCGCTATGGGACCAATGAATAACGTACTGCGTTTATAGTAATATGGACGGGTCGTTTCATAAACGAAATCCCTTCTATGGTGTACAATCATCAATTTTGAAAGAAAAAAAAAAGTTCTATACGGAATTACGGAGTAAAATTCTTTTAGGTCTTCAAGATACGGCCCATGTGAGATCATCTTCCGGTGTATTTAGGCCCATTAGATGTGTTTGTAGCATTTTATAGGTAAATTAGAATACAATACTCGTAGCCTAAAACAATTTATTCATCCTTCAATTACAATATGAATCTTATAATTCTCTCTATCCTCAACCCAAGATCTGAAAAGTCTTCCCCTTCACCGATCATCTTCCAGTGTATTTAGGCCTATTTATGGTTCATCATTTAAAGGCTGTCGTTGTGGTGGTGACCTTGTGGTTTGTGGTGTGGCGGTGGCGGCCAGAGGTGTGGTTTTAGCCACCGGCAAGCTGTTGTGGCTGCAGGAGCGTTGGTAATGTTGTAGTGGTAAAATTGTAATTAACTAAAAAAGAAAGTAATATGGCGAAAATGCCCACGTGAACAGTAACCAGCTCATCACAATTAGTATTGTTGATAATGATAATGATAATGATAATATATGAAAACGGAGTAAATAAAAAGTCAACATGTAAGCTAAAGAATCAATTAGGGATGGCATATTTCTTTACCTGCGGGTAGCCGTTTATCCGCTAACGGGTAATTTTTTTTTGCGCGTACCTGCCAATGGAAGAGTGCTTGACGCTAGCTATTTGCTTGAAAGAAAGTACTTGAACAAAGTTCTAATCACAGAAAAATTGTCTCTAGTCACCTTAAATGAACAAATCACAATGGATAATTGTGTATCCAACCAATTTTGTGGCCAACAGACTTCTTAATCATTATGCATCATATTAAGATTGCAGCGGACATTTAAATAACAGTGAATAATTAGATGTCATCTCTCAAATAACATTACATGACAAAATTTGCCATTATTAATCACTTTATAATCAGTGAACCAACCTCTTCAATATACTAATTTTCCAATCAGATTCAGTAAGAAAGAATAATTAATCAACTAAATATTACAGTAGTAAACAAAGTAAAAGGTAGCTGAGAGCTCAAGGATAAACAATCATAATATATTCGAATATTAACATCAAACCAAAAGCACATAAGAATGCACTTACCATTGTTGTTACTTGAGTTTTGAATAGCTATAATGTCGCCTCTCCTATACCGAGGCTAATTAAATGCAAGCTGAAAGTACTTCCATCGAAATTTAATTGTAGTAAACACGTACGAAATAATTAACCCTTCGTGTTTCACAAAAAGCGAAATCCAATGTTAAAATTTTCAAATCAAAAAAGAATAAACATTATCATTGCTAAAATTAGAAGATGATAATTTGAAATTGCTGTAACTGCTAGCAAAAAAAAGTGTTGGGTGTGTGAAGGATATCAAAAGAGGCCAGGTCCAAAGGGTGTGCAACATGCAGACTTGCACAGGGCCCAACATTAACAGGGGCCCAAATTTCTAAAAATCACTAGCAAAGCCCAACATTTATACGAAGCCAAATATCTGAAAATCACTAGCAGGCCCACTAATAAGATGAAAGTGTTAGATTAACAAACTACTACCAAGGGCCTCAAATTCTTTTAGGTCTTCAAGATACGGCCCATGTGAGATCATCTTCCGGTGTATTTAGGCCCATTAGATGTGTTTGTAGCATTTTATAGGTAAATTAGAATACAATACTCGTAGCCTAAAACAATTTATTCATCCTTCAATTACAATATGAATCTTATAATTCTCTCTATCCTCAACCCAAGATCTGAAAAGTCTTCCCCTTCACCGATCATCTTCCAGTGTATTTAGGCCTATTTATGGTTCATCATTTAAAGGCTGTCGTTGTGGTGGTGACCTTGTGGTTTGTGGTGTGGCGGTGGCGGCCAGAGGTGTGGTTTTAGCCACCGGCAAGCTGTTGTGGCTGCAGGAGCGTTGGTAATGTTGTAGTGGTAAAATTGTAATTAACTAAAAAAGAAAGTAATATGGCGAAAATGCCCACGTGAACAGTAACCAGCTCATAACAATTAGTATTATTGATAATGATAATGATAATGATAATATATGAAAACGGAGTAAATAAAAAGTCAACATGTAAGCTAAAGAATCAATTAGGGATGGCATATTTCTTTACCTGCGGGTAGCCGTTTATCCGCTAACGGGTAATTTTTTTTTGCGCGTACCTGCCAATGGAAGAGTGCTTGACGCTAGCTATTTGCTTGAAAGAAAGTACTTGAACAAAGTTCTAATCACAGAAAAATTGTCTCTAGTCACCTTAAATGAACAAATCACAATGGATAATTGTGTATCCAACCAATTTTGTGGCCAACAGACTTCTTAATCATTATGCATCATATTAAGATTGCAGCGGACATTTAAATAACAGTGAATAATTAGATGTCATCTCTCAAATAACATTACATCACAAAATTTGCCATTATTAATCACTTTATAATCAGTGAACCAACCTCTTCAATATACTAATTTTCCAATCAGATTCAGTAAGAAAGAATAATTAATCAACTAAATATTACAGTAGTAAACAAAGTAAAAGGTAGATGAGAGCTCAAGGATAAACAATCATAATATATTCGAATATTAACATCAAACCAAAAGCACATAAGAATGCACTTACCATTGTTGTTACTTGAGTTTTGAATAGCTATAATGTCGCCTCTCCTATACCGAGGCTAATTAAATGCAAGCTGAAAGTACTTCCATCGAAATTTAATTGTAGTAAACACGTACGAAATAATTAACCCTTCGTGTTTCACAAAAAGCGAAATCCAATGTTAAATTTTTCAAATCAACAAAGAATAAACATTATCATTGCTAAAATTAGAAGATGATAATTTGAAATTGCTGTAACTGCTAGCAAAAAAAGTGTTGGGTGTGTGAAGGATATCAAAAAGGCCAGGTCCAAAGGGTGTGCAACATGCAGACTTGCACAGGGCTCAACATTAACAGGGGCCCAAATTTCTAAAAATCACTAGCAAAGCCCAACATTTATACGAAGCCAAATATCTAAAAATCACTAGGCCCACTAATTTATACGAAGCCAAATATCTAAAAATCACTAGCAGGCCCACTAATAAGATGAAAATGTTACATTAACAAACTACTACCAACCAAGGGCTTCAAAAGTTTACACGTTATTTTATTGCTTTCTGATCTACCAATAAATACCTCTTGAGGAATTCATCGTGCTCCAATGTGGGAGCTTACTAAATACAGCCTTCAAAGTAATACATACACATTTGTATTACCCTCGTGCCCCTTTAGTCTTTACCATATTACCCTTTAACTAAATATAGCCTTCAAAGCATATGTATTCTTGAATTTTACAACAAACTGGATGGCCTCTTTATCTCAAATCCCACAAAGAAAGAAGAAAATAAAACACAGATCTATGTATACGAAGATCAAGACTATGCAAGTCAGTTTAACACTTCTCTCGATATGTGTTTTCGTTATATATTATTTGTTTATTTTTTTAGCTTTGAACAAGAAACCCGCTAGTGATATGAATGAAAAAATTTTGTTCACAAAAGTCTCTTATTAACCTATTGTTCTTGAGGGTCTCGAATCGACCTACTAAGGGCTTTTTTTTTTCGACTCGCTCAGGGCACTAAAAATGTCAGGACCGGCCCTGTATCAAAACAACAAGAAAAGTGTGTCGTGGCTCATTAAAGCGAGTCATGGCTCAACACTTGGATTGAAGTTCGAGGTTGCAAGCCACGACGCGACTCCTCTAGCCGCGGTGCGGCTCCTCTAGCCGCGGCGCGGCTTAAGCCTATCCGGGAGCCTGACGAGGAAAAACACGTTTTCTTGCTCTATAAGTTGTTTCCTTGTTTAGATTTGCATATATAAACACCCTATTGTAACCCTAACATGTGTGCACGAAAATAATAAGAAAAATTCCCTGGTTTGCGCCCGTGGAGTAAACCTTTCTCCGTATTTGGAGTTGGGATATAACCACGTTAAATATTTGTGTCGTTTATGCTTTTATTTATCGTATCGCTTATTCGTTTGTTGTATGTGGGTTATGTGATTGTTGTAAATCACATGTTCTTGTTAGGGTACACTACCGAATTTCTAACAAGTGGTATCAAGAGCTTCAAGGTTTGAAGATCCGGGCACGATGGCGAATTGAAAGCAAGTTTTTTTCGATAATGGTTGATGAATCAGTTTTTTTTCATCAGGGTTGCTAAATGACGGATTTAAGGGATTTGTCTTGCAACATGTATCGAGACCAGATGACTTAGTTGTTCGCAGTGATCTTGGGGTATGTCTATGTATCCATGAAGATTAATCACACCAAAGTTAGTCTAATCTTGGCTTTTATGATGCTATTAGTCGACTAATTGTATTATGATAGTGATGGTTCGCGAAGGGTTTCGGAGTCAGAGGTTATGTCGATGGGTTCGTTGCGGAGAGATTTTTCGAGAGATCCGGGTTTCGGATATCAGTTCTCGTTCTTCGCGATCCTGTGCGAAAGAATGATTTAACTATCAAATTCGGAGTTCAAGGAGCTGCTGTAGTAGAGAACTCGTATCGGGTTCGTTAACCGTTGGATCGACTTGATTTTTTGGTTGTGGATATAAGACTTACTGATCTACACGTGGTAAAAATTTGAGGCTGATCTGACCGTTGGATCTTGAGATATGATTTTTTCTAACTTGGACAGTTTTCATGATGAAGTTTTTCGGGTTTGATGGCGCGAGCGTGAGATGGTTTTGTCTCGAAAACTTCGAGCGATACGAGCTATGTTTTCAGAGATGTGGGTTTGTTATGGAAGCTCGAAAGGTATTTTTCTCTCGGATTTAGAGCGGTTGAATAACGAACAACATGCATCGGGTTGAAAGTCGATAGTGGGAGTATCGGGGAAGTTTGGTGCTTGCGGGGTTTGGAAACATGATGCCCAATGGTGTTTAGTCAATATCCAGAGTTTATTGAATATGTGGGTGGATTAAAGTTCCTAGTCACTAAGAAAAGTTAACTGTCAAAGGGTGTCGGATAGAACGTGTTCGACGGTTGCTCGGATTTGGTTGATGTTTCAACAAAAGAAGCGGTTTTCTTCGAGGGTGATCAATTAGGAGTCTTTAGGTGACGAATGGGAGCGGATAATCGTGTAAGTCCCGGAACTTGAGCTTTCTAGTATCGTTGAGGGTGTCGGGAACTCAGTGTGAGTTTGGTAACCGAGGGAAGTTATCGAGCTAGTGGGAGTTAGTCAACTAGTAGAGTGGTGGAGATGATTATGCGACGTTGTCTCCAATGTTCTCAAGATTAGTGTGATGATTATGGGTAACACTAGGGCTTCGAGTACTTGTTTTACTCTTCGATGACATAGAAATTTGTGACTGACTGGTGGTACGAACCAAGTTTCTTCTCGAGTAGCTGCGGTTTTATTTCTTACTCGCACAGTGGGAGCGTGCTTGGGATGAGAAGATGAGTTTGTGAAATTCATAGCTATGAGGAGGTCAGTGTACCAACGAGAAAGCGGAAAGTTGAAAAGTTAGTAGATTTCGAGGTTGTGACTGCGTTCTCACTGGAGCCTTGACGAAGAGTCTACGAGAGCGTCTGTTGGATTTTCTGGTTGCTGGGAAGGAAAATCATAGATAGAAGGTGAAATCCTGTACGAGGGTGATCATTGACATGTGTGTTCGGGATTGGACATGTCTAGAGTGATCGGTGTGGCGGTGTAGTCTCATGAAGAATCCTATTGAAGAGTCGCTTACTTCAATTGGCCTTCTGGTGTAAGAAGATGATCTTCGTGCTAGAAGATGGTGGCGATAGAAACCAAGATGGCCCAAGCTAGTAACTATGAGTTTGGATTATCACTCAGCGGTGTTTTTGGTGTCGAAAGACTTCACTTGCTCGTACGCTAACGAGTGAAGTGCAGCGTGATTCAGGTGTCTCATCCGACGGTATCAAAAGGAGTTGGTAATCGGCTAGTCTATAGTTATTGTGGGTTTGTTTAAACATAGTGATGGGTTGATAAAATGGGATGTGTTTAGATCATCCTTCAAGTGGGAGATTGTTCGATGTGTGAAGTGTGATGCCCCGTACAAAACCATCGTGTACGAATCATCAACAACAGGATCATTACAAGGTCAAAAACTATATGCGTTTTCAAAACAAGTTTGCATTCATGATAAAAGCTGACGTCATAACCAACGCCAAAAGTTTTACAACCAAAGTATGCTTCTATGAACGGAAGCAAAGATAATAGTACGTGACCCTTAGGTCGTTACAAATCATAGTTTCAAATGTATTAAAGTTTGAATGCAAGATAAATAGTTCATGCGGTGATAACACTAGAGCAGCGGGTGTCTACGGCAAGACTAGTACACAGCGGAAGCAACCTTAAGCACCTGAGAAAAACATGCTTAAAAACGTCAATACAAAGGTTGGTGAGCTATATTTTAAGTATAACAGTATGTAAGGTAGGCCACGAGATTTCAGTGCTACAAAGAGCGTTTCAAAACAGTATGATAAAGTATATGTTAACCGTGGGCACTTGGTAACTAACTTAACGTTTGTACCCCCTGAAAGTACACTTGGCAAGTGCGTATGTTTACGAAGTATTAAACACTCGTTAAATGCTAGCGCTACTAGCCCGAGTGGGGATGTCAAACCCTATGGATCCGTATCTAAGATTCGCGTTCACCGGTTCAAAAACCAATGACTAAACGTTACCGAGCTAAAGGGAATGTTTCTACCGTTATATAACCCACACATATATAAAGTTTAAGTACTCGTGCCTAGTATGTAAAACATAAAATCCGCATGTATTCTCAGTTTCCCAAAATAAGTTAAAGTAAAAAGGGAATGCTATAACTCACAATGATAAAGTATCGGTAAAGTCGAGTCGGGAAATAAGCAAGTACGTAGGTCCGGAAAGTCCTCAAACTAAGTCAAATAGTACTAAGTCAGTAAATCGTCCGAATAGGTTTAAAAATATGTAAATAAGGTCTTAAGGGTCATCATCATTCATCATCAAACAAAAGGTGTAAAGTAAGTTTCGTTCATGAAAAGAGTTTAAAACAAAGGCTGAGTTCGATCAGTCACCACGACCTCTATACCTACTGAAATAAGGTGAGACCAGTGGCCATGGCTCCGTATATGAGTCCTTTAGTTGCGGTAAAAATCCCAGAAGCAAACTCGTCTTCGTTTGACCGTGGAGACGGTCTAAGTGCGAGTAGGTCAGAATTTTTAGCACAACGTTAAAAGACATAATGACGATCGGAGGGCCATAAATCCTACACCGTAACTCGGATTAAGACGAGTCCTAAATGAAAAGTTATCTACTCGAACAGAGCTATCTGAAAATCATCTTTACAGTAGCCCAGGTCGTACGGGTCAGACACAGAAACAGTAAAACAGTAGGGTCAGTAGGTTCCGGTGGTTCTTGGTGCTCGATGCTTATCATGGTTCTCATCCTTGATACATATAGCTTCAAGTGTACAACTCGTTGATGTGTTTGCATCATTTTCACCATGGTTTGACCATCATAACCCAAGTGTAAGTCTAAGACATGAAGCACGACTCACTTAAGTGTTGCAAGTGTTTTGATGAACCAAAGTTACATCAAAGTCTTAGATTCAACACATACATGGAATGTAAAAGTAATATTAAGTTACAACTTGAAAATAAACTTATAAAATCAAGATCTTAAGTTGTAGAACATAGTTCTTAGTTAGATCTTGAAGATCCTAGACCCAAAAGTCTAGATCTAACATAAGTGTACCAAGTTATAATTAAAGAAAGCTTACTTACATGTTCTTGAACTTTTAAAGTTAACTTTTAGTTCAAGATTAATGAGATCAAAGTTAACTAGTAACACTTGACCAATCTTAACCAACAAACATGAATTTAAAGTGCATAATATAAAGAAACAAGCTAAGTAAACAAGTAATAAGTTCATGTGTTTCATACTTTTAAAGATTCAAGCCTAAGTCTTGATCTTTAGAAAGTAAACTTTAAAGTTTACCTCATGAATCACAAGTATGCTTTCAACACATGAACTTTGATCTTTTAAAACTTTCAATGTAGAGCATAAACTAGAAAGTTTAAGCTCTCTTATATTCTTGTAAATACAAGATAAATGAAGAACAAACTAGCAAGTTTGATTCTTGATAATTAGTAAGTAACAAACAACAAGTAAGTAATTTAACAACAACAAAGAACAATTAACAAAGTAAGTAAATGATGATGATATGAATGTGATATAAATCGGTTTTAGATGAAGAAAAGAGAGGAAAAAGTCTCATGTTACTTACAAGAAAGAGAGCAAAATGAGAGAAAAATGTGAAGTGAAAAGAAGTGTGTGAAAAGTGAATGAAGTAAGATGAGAATACTAGTAGCTAAAATAGCAAAATTTGAAACAAAAAAAGCACTTCCAATGCCATTAAGGCCACGGCCTGCAGCAACAACAAAGAGGGAGGGAAATGTTCAATGGGTCCTTGCATGTTAAAGCTTAAAAGATTGGTTATTAGGTGGCCATGCATGGGGATTATGTTGTAACAAGATTCTTCATGACATAACTAACTAGTTACAACTCTAAGTAATACTTACACATGAAAGACATGGCTAATGAATCCATTAAAGTGTAGGGTGTGCTTATAAGTCCAATATCATGAGTCCATAACACTAATAAAAGCCCAAGTTCAATTAATTAACAAATAAATTCAATTAAAGCCCAAGTAATTAACCAATAACCTTAGTTAATTAAAATGATTAATAAAACTAATCATGAATGTAAATGATATTCTAAAAATATTATTCGTGAAAGTTTCGTGTGTCACAAAGACGTTTCAGGCATTTAAAGTCAAGTACGGGCAATCATGACAACATGTAAATGTAATAACATACATTCGTTTAATCACAAGTATTAATAATAATAATTATTAATTAACGTTGGAAAAACCAGGGTCGTTACATGAAGGATATCAAAACAACAAGAAAAGTGTGTCGTGGCTCTTTATGATGCGTCCTGGTTTAACACTTGGATTGAGGTTCGAAGGTTGCAATGCTGTCAGTTTCGAAATTATGCTTTAAGCCATGGCGCGGCTCCTCTAGCCACGGCGCGGCTTATGCCAATCCGGGAGCCTGACGAGGAAAAACGCATTTTCTTGCTATTTAAGTTGTTTCCTTGTTTAGTATTGCCTGTATAAACACCCTATTGTAACCCTAATACGTGTGCACGAAAATAATAAGAAAAATTCTCTGGTTTGCGTCTGTGGAGTAAACCCTTCTCCGTATTCGGAGTTGGGATATAACCACGTTAAATATTCGTGTCATTTATGCTTTTATATATTGTATCGCTTATTCGTTTGTTGTATGTGAGTTATGTGATTGTTGTAAATCACATGTTCTTGTTAGGATCCACTACCGAATTCTTAACAAGAAGCTCACTTAAAAGTTGTTGCAATGATGATGAAGATGGTAACTGGTTCTTTGGTTCCAGTGGTTAATTTGGAATATCAAGTCTGTTGAAGGGTTAACTGTTATTCTAATTCCGAAAAGATTTGCGTTCTTTCCCATCATTCCCCTCTCTCTTATTTCATTTACTTTATAAAAACACGTTGAAACAGAACCTACCGTTTCTACCGTAAAAGCTGCCCCTATGGGCCAATCAGATCCCTTCAATAATACGGTATTTAGAAGTTATAAAAATTATTGTTATCTTGCGGACTTGCTAATTAGTACTCTGTATTTTTTTCTTTTTATAAACGAGTATATAGATAGATAGATATAGAATTAAATTTCAAATTGTTACGATTATTAATTTTCCATCGTTATACCTGTGTTCGATCAAATTTTGGCATTTGAGACAATAGTATAAAACAAGAACATTTGTAACATAATAATAATCGTCAATCAACTATATTATAACCATGCATTTAAACATTTAATGGTTTTTTCAAATACAGTAATTAAATCAACAAAAGTAGTGAAACCAAACATAAAAAAAATATTACAGGCTGTAAGTTGATCAACATTGGACTTGTAACTATCATTGTAACTTAACCATCCTAAATTTAGATTCTGTTTTATGACAAAGTTTTTGTATAAATACAAATGAAGATTTCAATTTTGTAAATAGTTTGCAAAGATGGCAAGGAAGTCGATCATCGTTGCTGGTGTCGTTCTAGTACTAGGATTAATATCGGTCGGAGCTGGGCTTGCTGCTGAGTTCACTAGAATTAAGGTATGTACTTGCATATTTTCCTTGAGATATGTTCACCAACATAGTAGTTATGTCCACAAAAGGTTTAGATTCAAACCATGTTTACAACATATCTTGGGATGGCCAGGTCTACAGTCAGTGGCGATTCTAGGATCAAAATCCAATGGGGTCCCAAAAAATTTATTCGATAATTTACTTGCGTAAAATATCGAATATGTCGGGTCAAATCGGCTCGGGTCGCACCTAAAACACAAACATAAAATTGGATAGTACTCGCAAAATATAAGGTAATTCATATATTTTACTATTATCATTACAACAACCATCATACAAAAAATATCATTTATACGAAAAAAAGAATTGATATTTCCACAAATATTACCTCCTATACAATTATATCATATATTCTATGCACTAAATACTAAAGGTAAGCTTTTACTTTGTCTACAAGGTTTCATACCAGAAAATTCATCAATAATTGTATCATTGCTAATACCATCTAACTTTATAAGTGGGCTAATTTCAAATATTTTAGTAGTCCAAACTATAAAATTTCAAATCTTAAAAATATATGGAGTCCCATTATTATATTTAGTGGTGTCATGTACAGAAAAAAGAAAAATTTGTGATAAATTTCGAAAAACTAGTGGTGTCACGGGACCCCGCGGGGTTACACTTAAACTCGCCACTGTCTACGGTCATGGAATAATCCGGTTAGGTGCGTACTTTAGAGTAAAAATATTTGTTCTCTCCGCATAGCTTGAGACGTTATTAGAAAAAAATAGTAAGAAAGTTACGAGCATATATTGGATTTTATTCAGATGTACACGATCTAATTGTATTATTTTATGATCATTTCTGACACTTTTACCTGGTCATCCCAATATAGGATGCTAGTGAGGTTGAACCTAAGACTTCTTGTGAGAATAGGAGGACCCCGACGACTTGTTTATTTTGAGATGGTTGATTTGGTCGAAAATACTTTGGGTCACAATCTATATGTTGGGCCTGGTCCCACTTTTTGTTCAAATTTTCTATAAGTATGTCAAATAGTTATAAGTACAAGGGGTTTGAAGTTTTTATTCATTAATATACTAACCTTTCTCGAGACTGAATTGTGAACTACTCAAGTTATGTGAACATTTTGATGTTATGCTTTTATCTCCATATTACATTAATGTTATGCACACAAAACAGGCTTCTCAAATTCATATTGTTGGTGACAAATGTGAACACCCAAGTAGTCCGGCCATGGGCCTTGCTATAACAGCTGCGGTGGCTCTGATACTTCTACGTCTTGTTGTTAGGGTAGCCACCGGAAGGGACTATGCGTGTTGTCGCACTCGTTCTCATATACCCAAACTGATACGATACGTCATCATATTAGCCTGGTTGTTGTTTCCATCTTTACAAATTCTATTTTAAATGTGATGAAAATCATAAAACAAGTACTCTCTGCTCTTCATATCGGAATAAATGTTTAAAATTCATTTTAGTTTGTCTCAAAATAAATGTCTATTTTGCAATATAAACGATAAGCTTTACCTTTATACGGTTTCACTTTTTCTCAGAAGTTCACTAGTAAAAGGTAAAAGTGACATTTTTTTAACTCTTACAACGAGAATCCTTATACTTCTTCTAGAACTGTGTGCTAGACACCTACACGACATTCATTATGGGATTGACATTTATTATGGGACGAAATGAGTAATTAGTAGCTAGAAATGTCGATAACTAATGAATGGGAACATAATACAATGTTGTTGATTAATTACTAGTTTATCACTTGATAAAATGAACTGACTAAATGGGATACTCAATATGTTATACAGGTTAATGTCATTTGCAGCAGTAGGGCAGTTTATTGCAGGTGCGAAGCTATGTAATCGAAAGGATTTGCAGCTGACGTATACGGGTGAATACAAGTGTTATGTCGTTTTGAAGCCTGGAATGCTCTCATCAGCCGCATTTGAGTCTCTGTTTAGTTTGTGTTTGACACTTTTCTATTATCTTGTGATTGCTTCAACTCAGAATGTACCTGTAGCTTCAGAAATAGAGGCACCATCGGTTGCAAATGGTTCCCATGTACCCTCAATGACTCAACCGATGCAATAAGATTTCGTCTATTATAGTTTTGGTTAATTGGTCCCATCTTTAATTATGTAGGTCTATTTTATTTATCATGCTAGCTAATAAATGAATGCATAATGTCGTCGTTTCCTTTTTCAAAGGGGAAGACTTTATTTTTTGTGTTAGAAAGCTTAAACGTTTCACCACACTTTGGGTGTTTTACATTGATTATATTTATACACAGTTCATAAATAAGAGATAAGAACAAATATGTAACAAACTAGATAACAACTACAACAAACAACCCTAGACTGTCAGCTAATACCCCCTCAAACGAAGATGTGGTGGACCAATACGAAGCTTGTCCCGAAATGATTCAAACAACGGTCGTAAGAGGCTTTTGGTAAATTTGTATGCTAGTTGTAGGGTTGTAGGAACAAATTTGTATACAAGCGACCCGAGGAGATACCCCGAGGCAGGGGCGAATTTAGAGGGGGGGCAGGGGGCGCCCGCCCCCAGTCGATTTCGAAATTTTAGTGTAAAAATTTGGATTTTTTTCATTTTGCCCCAAACCCAAAAGCCATTTGCCCCAAAACCTATATATTTTGCCTCAAAACCTTCAAATTTTGCTCACAATTCTCTAAATTTTGCCCCAAAACCTTCAAATTTTGCCCACAAACCTTCAAATTTTATCCAAAAACCTCAAAATTTTGCCTAAAAACCTCCAATTTTTGTCCCAAAAACTCCGTAATTTCCCCAAAAAAGTTGCTACGGTTTTAAAAAAAAAATTCGCCCCCGGTGAAGAAAAATCCTGCTTCTGCCACTGCCCCGAGGAGATAAGCTCCCAAACAAAATGTACTCTACGTCGGTATTCTTTGAGTGGTTGTGTGAGATGGGATTCTAGCTTAGGAAAATGGTGCTTTTGTTGTCACATACGATAGTAGGGCGAGCAGGTGGTAGAACATGAAGTTCTTTTAACATGTGATTAATCCACACTATTTCAGTAGCGGTGTTTGCTAATGCCATAAATTCCAACTCACAACTTGGTCTTGCAATAGTTGGTTGCTTTTTGGCACTTCAAGAGTTGATCTACGTGTTTCAATGCGCATTGCCCAAATTGCGTCTAAGTAACCAAGTAAAGAAGGCAATGGTGCATGAGAAAAAGGTTAAGGTACCTTTGAGCTATCTAAGTATCCGTTTGACTACCTGAAAGTGATCCGTTGAAACGACCCAACCCGTCGTATTTTCGGCCCATAATTTTTTTTCCTTTTTAACATAATAATATAAGCAACATTAGTCCATTTATGTTTCCGAAGACATCATCATTACAATATTAAGTTTAGACATCTTTAAAACGTACAATACATGAATTAAGTTTACAAAACGGAAATACAACCCGGAACCCATTCGACGTATCCAAAATATAGTTCATGACCCGACTAGTTCACTTTACAACCAAAACCGAGCATGGTGATCGGGAATGCTACCCAATCCTAATCAAAAGTGTAAAGCAATCCAAAAAGTACTAGTCCCCAAGCAAGCCCATGCCGCCACTTGCAACCTATAAAAATATAAACAACGAGAGGGTAAGCTAATTGCTTAGTGAGTGCAATACTTATACGCATACATACATAATTCAATTACTTGCATTCACCTACACAAAATAACACACGTCATTTGCAAACACATAACATCACGTATTCAATTGTACCACAAGCCAACAACGATAACATAAAGTTCACGTCAATAATACAATGCTAACATGAATACGTACGAACCACCGGTTATAATCAAGATCACAAGGGAATAACCCCCTTTGAAAAGCACGGATGTTCATAACATCAAATAGTACCAAATTCCAATTCCATGACTGGTATCGTCACATCGAACTTCAATCCCACTCTTCACGCTTCATGTGGTATCATCTCATCGAACTTTAACCTACATATGAGGTATCGCCACATCGAACTTCAAGCCCTCATCAAGCAATACAATAGTGGTATGGCATCGTCAATATCGAACTTTAAATCCACACACATGAGGTATCGTGACTATCGAACTTAAACCCTCATCAAACAAACAATCGTGGTATGGCATCGTCACTATCGAACTTTAAATCCATACATATGAGGTATCGTCACTATCGAACTTAAACCCTCATCGAACAACGTAATAGTAGTATGGCATCATCCCATCGAACTTTAAGTCCATACATATAAGGTATCGTCACATCGAACTTAAACCCTCATCCCGCATCCCGGTCCCAATGTGGCCCAAGAGAAGTGTATTCTACCTAATGACACTTGCCACGTCGTACACAAGCAACCAAATTATATACATAAACGTATAAATATTCCACTCACATTATGACGCCGATGGTGATTAAACACTTCCGTAAGCTTCAAGCGAAGTACCTAATACATTAAGTACCCAAATCAACATATAAACTAGTGGAACTAACCACCAACACTTAACTCTTGAGCATTTAATGACCCAATTGCATTAAATGACCCATTTACACCAAAACCGCCCATTTAAGGCCAAGACTCATCATTAATCACTAAAAGCTAGTGATTGAAGTCTACTAACACCAACTAACACAAACTTAGGGTATTGCATACCCATCTCACCCAATTAGGTCAACCATTTCCCAATTGACCTATTTTAACACTTAGGCTTACAAATTTGGTCAAAACTTGAACCCATTAACAACCTTTCACTAATTCACAATTGTACTAGTGTTTCAATAACAAAATTAACACTTACAAACACCAAATTCATGACCAAACCCTAGATTACAAGCCTTAGGGTTTTCATGCACCAATTTAACCCAAGTTCACCAATTTAACCCCCAAATGGGCCTTAAAAGTCTCAAATAAACAAACCCTAGCCATAAATCAATTAAAACTCAAAACACGGAGTTAAGACTTACCAACACTATCACAACGTAGCTAGAGACGTAAGAAACAACTTTAAAACTCGGGATCGGGCGATATTTGGTCTTCTTCTTCCCAAAAGTAAGATTTCTCTCACTAACACTCCATCTCTCTTTCTAAAATGAATGTGAGTAGATGAAGAAGTGATAAATGTGTTGGGGATAAGATTGTATCAGTTTTATGGCTCTAAAACCAGCCATATGTGAATTTACCAAAACACCCCCAAAAGATTCCATTAAAATGGGTTAAAATGTCATTACAGCGACAATTGTCGCGTTTCGAGACACTTCGTCGCGTTTCGCGACACCAGGACGCGATACACAACACTCAAACGCGACAAAAGGGACAGAAGTCATCATCAGAAGTTGTCGTGTGTAACGACCAAACCCGTTATCCAACCGAATACGCAAGATAATTTTTTTTATTTTTTTTATACAGGAGGGTGCGCGGCGCGCACAAAGCCAAAACAGTTCTGTCCGAAATTTCCAATTTTCGTTTATTGATCTCCCACTTCCCGACACTTTTAGACTAAACTCTTTCCACAACATTTTATAATATGTAAAACTAACACGTTTCAATAATAAAACAAGTTTTACGACACCGGGCTCACATCGGCCGTTTTACGACTTTCGTACAAAATATAAGTTTTCGACTACATGAGTTTAAGTTCCAAACACAACTACGAGCATGATGTTTGGGGATAAACTACCCAATCCTAAGTCGAAACTGAAAGTAATCCAAGCAAGCATCAAAAGGGAATTCATCTAATCCCGAGAATACCCTTGCCACGTCCACCTCCGAACCTAAAAATGTAAACAACGAGAGGGTAAGCTAATGCTTAGCGAATGCAATACTTATACGCATACATACATAATTCAATCACTTGCATACACCTACACAAACAACGCAATATCATTAGCAAACCGCAATAATCAAATAATCATACGTACAACGTTAATAACACTTACACAACCCAATATACACAATGTCGATATTCGAATCGATGGTGGCCGACGAAGAGCGGTAGGTCAAATACGTTAACCACTCACCACCCATCGCAACGCGTACGTGGCCGACGGAGAGCGGTAGGTCAAAATCATTAACCACTCACCACTACGCACCATGAGGCCGACGAAAAGTGCAACCAAAACGTTAACACTTACCTCAATCACAAGGATGGCCGACGAAAAGCGGAACCGCTTACCATCCTACGATAAGTGGCCAATGAAGAGCGGATCCCAAGATGGATAACACTCACCACTTACCCCAACACACATATATGGCCGACGAAGAGAGATATGTCAAACATTAATCACTCGCCACATAACCAAACGCACACATGTAGCCGACGAAGAGTGATAGGTCAACCATTAATCACTCGCTACATAACTAAACACACACATGTGACCAACGAAGAGCGATAAGTCACACATTAATCACTCGTCACATGCCTCACCTCCAATCGTGGTCGACAAAGAATTATTCCTTCCAGATTTTATTCACCACATATCGCAACCAAATATAGCCAACGAAGAGCTCTCCATACGGATATCACTCACTATATTTTCCAACCCAATTGTGGTCCCCGAAAAGTGAATCCTAACGGATTTCACTTACCACGCCGCACACAAGCAACCAAATTATATACATAAACGTATAAATATTCCACTCACCTCGATTACTTGAAAAGCAATCCCGCTTGAGCTCCTAAACGTCCAAATGCAAATCACCTAAGTAATTCACAAACAAATAAGCTAAACACTCTAGCTTATACCCAAAACACCAATAAGTGCAATATTGACCCATTTGCACTTACTTCCACTTTGACTAAGTCAAATCTCACCCGAAAACCCTCATAATCACAATCGACTAGTGATTATGTTCCAACAACTCATTTTACTCAAGGTTTCATCATCAAAACATAATACTTGCATCAATTTACACAAAACCCATTTTGACCTAATCTCAAGTCAAAACACCCATTTTGCAAGCTTACACAATTAATCACTTATAACCTAAGTTAACTAGTGATATTAACACCCGAACATAATTATCAACTAATCAATTCCATCATCCAACCCGAAACCCACCAACAATGGTTATCAACACCATTTACTAGCTCAATCATCCAATTATCAACTAGTGGGTTTACTCAATGAAACGACCCGTCCATATTACTATAAATGCGGTACGTTATTCATTGGTCCCATAGTAAGGTATTTGACCTCTATATGATACGTTTTAGAAAATATTGCATTCGTTTCTAAAAAAACACACCATTATTATACATAATGCATGTTTTAAACAAGTGGGCGATTATTTAAGAAATATTCCTCAAAATACATCGGTTTTCAAATACTACACACGTGATATAACAGTCGAATATAATACATGACAAAGGTTTTACTGAAGGCTACACTTTATTTAAACCAAAGCATGAGACTCCATGCACAGCTTGCTCAGATAATGCAACAACGGAAGACTTTCTTAAGGACCTGAGAATAAACATGCTTAAACAGTCAACACAAAGGTTGGTGAGATATATAGGTTTAGCATCGATATAAATATAGACCACAAGATTTCATAGTTATAAATATATGTACACTCACAAGTGTATAAAAGTATTCTATAAGTTGTTGAGCACTTCGGTAACCATACTTAACCATTAATGTGGCATATTCCCTTTATTATGAAATCTCCCTACACTGTACCAAGTGTAGTAAAAACGAAGTACTATGCAACCATTTACGATACTAGAGCGACTAGCTCGGTTGGGGTTGTCAAACCCGATAGATCTATCAATAGGATTTGCATATACATATTCTTACAACATGTAAATATTAGTTACCAAGCTATTAGGGAAGATATGCAAAGTGGTACAACTCAACGTAGAATATATTTTAAGTACTTGTGTCTATGGTGTAAAACATAAAATGCATGTATTCTCATCCCAAAATATTTGTAGAGTTTAAAAATGGGACTATATACTCACAGTAGTAAAAGTATATTAATAATAAGTTTTCAACTTATTAAAAATATGACCGTCGTCCTTGGATTCACGAACCTATAACAATAATAACGATTCAGATAATAATACGACATATGAATAAAATAAAGCAAGTTCATAGAATACTTATATAATAATTTTTTAACATTTTATGTTAGTAGTCCATTGTTAGTAGTCCTTTGTTAGTAGTCTAAAATAGTCCGAAAAGTCCAACAGTCCAATAATCGGTATATATATATATATATATAATCTTAGAATTACCCCACGACGTATTGTATACGTATTGTCTTTGCATCAACTCAGAGACGTATTGGATACGTATTATCTTAGAATTAACTAAGACATATTGTGTACGTATTGTCTTAGGATTTATCAAAACGTATTGTATACTTATTGTGTTAGGACGTACCGAGAATATTATTCTACATATATACAATCACAGAATTAACCAAGATTATAATATTTTGTTATACTACTGATAACATGTCCAAATATATATAGGATATAGGAAAAGTTAACAAGGACATGGTTAATATAGTTTTTATAATATAAATTTCGTCCATACAACGTTAATTTTAGTAGATTTTGTTTTGCTCGCCAAATATTCATTACAACTCCGTTTAAAGTGAATAAAATTGCTATGGATTCCTTAAGAAGTAAATTTTATAAAATCAATTCTAAAAGTTCATCCCAAGTAGTAAATTTTAGAGCTTTACCCTCGTTTTGTGTCGGTGGACAGATTTGGAAAAATCCCGGCATCCACCCAATATATGATTTTTTATAAAATACTTCCACTTTGTCTAAAATCATGAAAAAAATACTGGAAGTCTTATTTACATATATTAACATATTTCCAAAGTCTTAGCCTCGAACTCAAAGTCTAAGATAGGTTTTTAATTCCCAACCTAAAACAACTCGCTTTTTGCTGAATGGAGATTAAAGGATATATGTTAAGTTTCAAGGTGTTCTTCATATGTACAAGTTATAAGTTCTTATATTAACTTAATATAACATCATAATACATATAAATAAGTGTTGTTAGAGTTAAGTTAGAAAGATTAGATCAGCTTTTCAAAGCTTGGTGTTCACCAAAACAAGTTCTAGTTTTTACAAGTTTTATAAGTATAATAAGATAGCAACTACACAAGGGATTGAACAAGGATTTTGAGAAGTATTTTATCTTAATTATGAAGAGGAAAGTTGCTGAGATTGAAGTATGATATGAGAGCATTCAAGTGTGTGTTTTTAGTTTAAGAAAATGTGGAGTAAAAATGAGTTAAAATGGTCCTTATTTATAAGCTTATAATTTTGGCTTTTAGTGAAAATATCTAAGATAAATTAAATTGTATTAAGTCATTCATGACATATTAAATTGATTAGATCATGGATGACATATTACATAAATAATTGCAGATTTCTATTGGTATATACCAATAGTAAATACTTCTAGAAGTTGTGTATAATACGGGTAAAAATACCGTATGAATGCGAGTAGAATTCTTGAAGAAATTGAACAGAAATACGAGTATAGCTATCCTTTATATGTATTGGTATATTATAAAATGTATTCAATACTTGTAAGGATGTATTTACACTCGTAATACATTATATGTAAATACATTTTAACATAAGTTAATTACGTCGTTTAAATATTAACATATATTGTTCAAAAATTCTTTAAATTAGTAGTATGAAAAAATATATATATATATAATACTTTGTTAATATACTTAATGAGATATTTAATTATCATATTTTCAAGTTAAATATATATAAATCCATATATACACAATAATTAAACAATTAAACAATTAAATCAAGTTATGACGTTCGTGAATCGTCGGAATAAAAGGGTGACCAAAAGCTTGTGTAAAACTCTTTTCGGAGGTTCAAGATTTATTAAAATTCATTGCTTATCAAGTCGGAATTATATAAAGATTAAGTTTAAATTTGGTCGGAAATTTCCGGGTCGTCACAGTACCTACCCGTTAAAGAAATTTCGTCCCGAAATTTGATCGAGGTCATCATTGCTAACAATAAGAATGTTATTATGACGAATATAAGTTGATTCATAGGGTTTTATCATGATTGAGAAATATGGATAAAATAATTCGATAACTCAAAACGTATGAGTGAAGCTATCGTAAAAGTTTGAAATGAGAAAATAGGGATTCGTCTTATCTTTTGACGTCATCACGGTTGATCTCCAGATTAAAGAAAATCTTTGTAATCTATATAAGATTTGATTCTTCGGCGATTAAGGAAATTATGACCCTCTTCGATTAAATGCAATAATCTGTCTCGATTTCTCTGTTGGATATTTTACTATAAATCAACCTCCTACGTTTCCTTATTTCCACATCTCCCATCTTTTATATTTTCTTCCTTTCTTCGTACTTCCAAAATATTCGTCAATATGCTCCATCCAGTTTTAATTCTTGATATATTCTTGACTATCACATCTGTCATTCTTCTTTTTCATCTTCCACAGGAGGAATTCGTTAATTTCTACTATGCTCTTGGGTTTATAGTTTTCTTAGTTTTCTCGTGTCTTTATATTGCTATACGCATCGATATACACGGTTTGTAATTTCTGCGTTGTCTTCGTGCTTATATTTTTCCTTATATTTTGGAGTTTCATGCTTCCATCTTCTTTTTCCGACTTCAAGTCAAGCGAATAATGGTCTAGAATTCATAGATATAAAATTCGGAATGAACATAGCTAATGCTCTAAGAGAAAAATTGTAATATCACAATTTGACTTGTGAAATTACCAGAATCCAAAGGAAAAGATAGAACTATCAATAGAATATGTTCTTGATATGTTTAGAGATTAGATTGAATGTAAGAGTCATGTAACATGGCACATGATGACGTTATGGTCTGTGAATCATTACGTTCCATTTAGAAACTCAGCATGACTTACTGTAATATAATCACGTTGATCAAGTGTCATTATATTATACTAACTTATGCTTCAGTTCATAACACTACTTCAAAACATTCATATTTTAAACTCGAAGATTCCAGAATTTAGAAACTAAAATAGTTTCTTTTATGATGTAACATAGATAGCGCGAAAATATGAATTATTTCAGATAAGAATAGTTATGAAAATATTTTCAGAAATATGGAGGATATTTATAATGAAAGATACGATGATATCTTAGAATATCTAATATCAGAGAATGATGAAGAATATTGTCCACAAGGATTTAGAGTAAGGAGCAAGGTATTCGCTAAAGACTTCAGCAGACACTGAATCATTTGGATTCTTTGAAGGCAGATTTAGTTCTTATGATTTGTCCACAGCCTCCTTCAAGGTTTGCTCAATCCGTTTTCCAGTTCCAAACCTTCTCTTTTTCTGTGCTATGCTAACACAATATTCTTTATCATCAACTTTTGACTGTTACGGTTGTCTACGGTTTCTGCTGCTTCATTCAGCTTTTTCAAAACTTCATAGTACTGATTCGTAGGCTGAAGTGCTATTCTGGATTTCAGAATTATAATTCCAGGGGATAACGTTATATGTATATGCAGAAATGATGTGAGATTCAAGAATAATTATTGATGCTTCCTGGGTTTGGTATGACAATTATTGTTACAAGATTTAGATGGGTACATGATAAGGTTTTATAGTGATCTTTCAGAGAGATTTAAGTCAAAGAGCAATAAAGTTGCTGGTAAGCTTACTACTAATGTGGTGGAATATAAAAGGTTCCCCGGTAACGATGGCGAGAAGATAACGTATATATCAAGGTTATAATAAGGCTACTCCGGATGAAAAGTCGAAGTTGTCTTTTTGTAGCTGTGAGAAAATTCGCTATTTTGAAAAGGGATTGTAAAGTTATTTTGGGTAATAATAATGCTAAAGGATCTGACAAGGATACGTGTTGAACCTTTGCTTAGGTTCAAGTGTCCTCCGAATGCATATCTATATGCATATATTCTTCGTATGTATCGTGTGATTGGTTTGATTGTTCCTTAGTTGAGGTGTTTTCAAGAATTTTGAAGGGTTTGGACCCAGGTTGTCATCGTCAATATCCGTATAATGAATTCGTCGTGAATCTTGAATGATACGAATATCTTTATGAGTTCTGTGAATGAAAGTGATGTTCTAGTATAGTTGGAATTTAAAGTATGATTTTGAAGGATGTAGGAATTTAAAGATTGATCTTAAATCTTGACTTGGATTTTTACCTGTCAAAATCAGAATATGTAATTGAATTGGTATGGAAAATGGTTGTCTTGAATTTTGTGAAATGATGTATATTGCTATGAAAGGAGAGAGTATAATTAACGATTGTCGAAACATCATTGAAAATGTACAGTGTAACTGATGTGTGCGAGGTGTACTAGGAAATAGTATTATTTTTACAACGTAATACTATTAAATATGATACAATTTTACACAATATATTTATTTATTTATAGAATGGATATACCTAAACCTTGCCACAACACTTATTGGCAGTGTACCTAATCGTACAGTAGTGTAGTTTTTAGTAAGTCCGGTTAATTCCACAGGGATCTCTTAAACAAGCTTAACGCTATAATTTTAAAAACTATATTTGTAAAAATACAAAAATATATATAAGTAATATTATTATTATTAAAGGGGGTTTTTACCGTTTAATGACTGGTTTGTCGATTTTTAAAACTTTAGTCGCAGTTAAAACATAATGTAAAATATTAAATAAATAAAAGACTTAATTTAAAGAGTAAAGTAAATAATGATAATGAAATTGCGATAAATAAAAATGCGATAAATAAAAAGTACGACAATTAAAGAGTACGATAATTAAAAGTGCAATTAAATACAATGACAATAAATAAAAGTGCGATAATTAAAAGTGCAATTAAATATAAAATAAAGGAAATTAAATATGAAATAAAGGAATTATGCTTATTTAAACTTCCGTAATCATGATGGTTGACGTGTTGATTTTTAGTTTATTCCCATGGGTTAATTGTCCTTTGTCCTGGATTATTCGATATGTCCATACGGATTTGTCCATAATAGTCCATCAGTCATAAATATAAAGTGCGAAAGTCTTCGTCAAATTATTCTTATTCCCGAAGTCAAATATTCTAACTAATTGGGGATTCGAATTGTAACAAGGTCTTAATACTTTGTTTAATGAATACACCAGGTTATCGACTGCGTGTAAACCAAGGTTTTACTACTTTGTTAACGATTACACCAATTACCCTTGAATGTAATCCACCCCTGTTTCAACAAGTCTATTAACTATTAATCCAGTTCCGTGTCCGGTAAAATGATAAATTATTGGTATTTATAGATATCCTGCCCACCGTACCCAGTCAAGCGTATGTGGTTATATATAAATACGTCAAATTATAAGTCTATATATTTAATTAATGAGGTATCATTTAGTTAATATAAAGCCCATTAATAGCCCATAGTCTAATTTCCACAAGTGTCGTTCTTTTGTCCAAACTCCAATTATGGTACAAAGCCCAATTACCCAATCTTAATATTTTTAGCCCAACATCATGATTACTTTGTCTTAAATAAGCATAATAATAACTTAGCTACGAGACATTAAATTAAAAATAACATTAACCATAACTTACAGTGATTAAAAATAGCGTAGCGTTACACGGACAGAAATTCGACTTACACCCTTACAACATTCGCTAACATACCCTTATTATTAGAAATTAAAATTAAAATTAAAATTATAATATAAATATAAATATATATACGAGTGAGAGATTGAAAGGAAAAAGATGTAAAATTTGTGCAGAATTCGATGGCTTTTGTAGGCCCGCGTTGCACTGTAGAGTTCCGCGAGCGCTGAGGTTTCCTTCACAAAAGTACCGCGAGTGCGGAGGTCTGAAAACCAGCTCACATATTAGATTCAAAACGTGGGCTGCGTAAAATTATATTATATAATAATATATATAATTAATTATATATTATATTTTATTCTTATGCATAGTTGACTTGTAATTTTTGGTCCGTTGCGTCGCGCACTGAAAGTTGGTTCATGTCTCGGTTCCGGATTTTCGAACGTCCTTGCGTACTATTTAATATCTTGTACTTTGCGTTTTGCATCTTGTACTCTTGTAATTTTGAGACGTTTCTCAACAATAATTTGAACCACTTTGATTGTACTTTGTACTTTTTAGCTTTTTGATCGTTTGCGTCTTCAAATCGTCGAATCTGTCTTTTGTCTTCACCTTTTATTTTTTAAACGAATATCACTTGTAAATAGAACAATTGCAACTAAAAGCTTGTCTTTCTTGAGAGATAATGCTATTAAATATATGTTCGTTTTTAGCATTATCAAATATTCCCACACTTGAGCGTTGCTTGTCCTTAAGCAATATAGTCTTGAAATAAAAATACTAGAATCACTTCTTTATTCTTCACACTTTGTACATCAGTGATTTCTATACGGCGGTATAAACAATGGTAGTAACGATGTGGTTTCCAGTCCCACATGACTATAAAAATTTAGATCCTTAAGGAAATTGGATCTTTATGAAAACATTTGATCTTTTAAATAAAATCTAGCTTTTACCTAGATAAGTTTTCCGGAATAACCCTTCACCGGTGTTTGCAAAATATTTTTATGGGTTTGGTGGGTTTCAGATTTGAAAATTTTAGCTCAAAACTTACGGTTTTGTGTCACCCACTTGCTAACCTTGTATTGGGAAAGCAACACGTCCAGTATACTTGTTCCGTATATTACCTTTCAATAAACTACCGTTCAGTTGTAAAGGAAAGCGTTGAACAAGCAACTGTTAAGGCAATGTCCCCTGACATGCTTTTAATTATGGTCTATAACGTGTCGGATGCAATTACTATCCTTGCTAGGAGCAATAGTAAAGCTCACCCTTATAATTTTTCGGTCTGGCACAAGGTCCTGTCTTCGACCATGCTATGCAACCACCGTTCTTACGGTTGACACCCGATTTGGTTCAGGTGACCTAATGAATTCCAGGTGAATTCCTAGGATTTTACGTTCAATGGTAATGAACGCATTGAAAATGGGTTTTCAGAAAACAAATCGGTTTGTAATTTTGATCAAAATATTTTCTCGTTCAAGCTCGAGTTTAGATATCATTGAATTTTATGAGTTTGTAATTCTCAATCTTTAAGATCAATCTCTAGGATTGAATAATATCAGTCTTAAAAGCTGATTTTTAATCTTTAAGGAGATTATCCTTTCTGGGGATCTGATTGATTAGTCTTATCAAGCTAATTTGCACGGCGTCCTCCCCATTTTACGAGACAGATCCTCTCATGGTTAGGATAAGTCTGACCACTTGGCGACCCTGTTTGATGCTGAGGTCCGTGGATTTCCTGCTGATTTTAGTGATGACTTTTCTAGATTTTTCGTCAACCTACAGCTGGTCTGGACGACAACTTCATGACCTAAATTAAGAAGCGCGTGTCTTTTTCGGAAGACTTTACTTCCTTTTAATGATGGAATTGATTCATCGTGTAGATCCATCTTTCTTACAGTAAATCGGGTAAAACTTTTTAGTTTAGTCCAAAGCAAAAGCATCTTCAGTTATTTGTAAAAAAATATGTGATATATGTTTTAAATAACTTGGTAAATTTTTCCCACACTTGGCTTTTATTTTCTTTTATTTGCCTTTTTATTGTCCTCTATTCAATTTTAAATGAATTCTAACATTTTGGTTTGTTTCTCAATTTATGTCCTTTCTGAGGTAACAATAATTTCGGTGTTAACACCTAGTTTTATCGTTCATAAATATGTATAAACATGATTTTGAGTTCATTTAATTGAAAATTTTGAAAATTTTTACTAGAATTGGGTAGTCAGTATATAAGACTAGGGCTGTTCTTTATTATCAGAGAGCACTAGATTCTAATACAACTACTGCGTTACTAGTATTTTTAATGGTAACCAAGTGTTTAAGTTAAAAATTTTAAAAATCCGAAAGAATTTAACCCTTCCCACACTTAAGATCTTGCAATGCCCTCATTTGCAAGAAATCAGTAACAATTTAAATTATTGAGGGTGATTAGCGTAGAAAAATGATTAAATTTTACCAAAGTTTCCAAACATATTGGCGTTTTTTTGCTGAATGATAAATGGTGCACATCATTTGTTCATTCCGTCTTGTTGTTACATCACATTTGTTTTTCGTTTTGTCGTCAAAAGTACTAGCTTTTGCTGAACTTAATGCCAGTCTTTGAAAATGCGCTGTTTTACCCTGTTTTGTACATGAGAAAAACTACAAACATATATATACATTTTTTTGAAGTTGGGTATATCACCCCACATTCAAAAATTATTAAAAATCTAATAATAAAAGTTAGAAAATAAAAACCATTAAAATATCAAAAGAAATATTAAAAGTATAAAATTACAAGTTATCAAATAAATAAAAATAAAAGAAAATCAGGGTTGATAAGGCTGGTGTGTAGTGACCCGAACTTTTCCATGTTTATATATATTAATTGAGATTGATATTTACATGATTAAATGTTTCCAACATGTTAAGCAATTAAACTTGTTAAGACTTGATTAATTGAAATATGTTTCATATAGACAATTGACCACCCAAGTTGACCGGCGATTCACGAACGTTAAAACTTGTAAAAACGACATGACGATATATATATGGATATACATATGGTTAAAATGAGATTATGATAAGTAAGTATCTCCATAAGTATATTAACAATGAGTTACATACATATAAACAAGACTACTAACTTAAGGATTTCGAAACGAGACATATATGTAACGATTATCGTTGTAACGACATTTAAATGAATATATATCATATTAAGATATATTAATATATCATAATATCATGATAATATAATAATTTAAAATCTCATTTGATATTATAAACATTGGGTTAACAACATTTAACAAGATCGTTAACCTAAAGGTTTCAAAACAACACTTACATGTAACGACTAACGATGACTTAACGACTCAGTTAAAATGTATATACATGTAGTGTTTTAATATGTATTTATACACTTTTGAAAGACTTTAATACACTTATCAAAATACTTATACTTAACAAAAATGCTTACAATTACATCCTCGTTCAGTTTCATCAACAATTCTACTCGTATGCACCCGTATTTGTACTCGTACAATACACAGCTTTTAGATGTATGTACTATTGGTATATATACTCCAATGATCAGCTCTTAGCAGCCCATGTGAGTCACCTAACACATGTGGGAACCATCATTTGGCAACTAGCATGAAATATCTCATAAAATTACAAAAATATGAGTAATCATTCATGACTTATTTACATGAAAACAAAATTACATATCCTTTATATCTAATCCATACACCAACGACCAAAAACACCTAAAAACACTTTCATTCTTCAATTTTCTTCATCTAATTAATCTCTCTCAAGTTCTATCTTCAAGTTCTAAGTGTTCTTCATATATTCTACAAGTTCTAGTTACATAAAATCAAGAATACTTTCAAGTTTGCTAGCTCACTTCCAATCTTGTAAGGTGATCATCCAACCTCAAGAAATCTTTATTTCTTACAGTAGGTTATCATTCTAATACAAGGTAATAATCATATTCAAACTTTGGTTCAATTTCTATAACTATAACAATCTTATTTCAAGTGATTATCTTACTTGAACTTGTTTTCGTGTCATGATTCTGTTTCAAGAACTTCGAGCCATCCAAGGATCTGTTGAAGCTAGATCCATTTTTCTCTTTTCCAGTAGGTTTATCCAAGGAACTTAAGATAGTAATGATGTTCATAACATCATTCGATTCATATATATAAAGCTATCTTATTCGAAGGTTTAAACTTGTAATCACTAGAACATAGTTTAGTTAATTCTAAACTTGTTCGCAAACAAAAATTAATCCTTCTAACTTGACTTTTAAAATCAACTAAACACATGTTCTATATCTATATGATATGCTAACTTAATGATTTAAAACCTGGAAACACGAAAAACACCGTAAAACCGGATTTACGCCGTCGTAGTAATACCGCGGGCTGTGTTGGGTTAGTTAATTAAAAACTATGATAAACTTTGATTTAAAAGTTGTTATTCTGAGAAAATGATTTTTATTATGAACATGAAACTATATCCAAAAATTATGGTTAAACTCAAAGTGGAAGTATATTTTCTAAAATGGTCATCTAGACGTCGTTCTTTCGACTGAAATGACTACCTTTACAAAAACGACTTGTAACTTATTTTTTCGACTATAAACCTATACTTTTTCTATTTAGATTCATAAAATAGAGTTCAATATAAAACCATAGCAATTTGATTCACTCAAAACGGATTTAAAATGAAGAAGTTATGGGTAAAACAAGATTGGATAATTTTTCTCATTTTAGCTACGTGAAAATTGGTAACAAATCTATTCCAACCATAACTTAATCAACTTGTATTGTATATTATGTAATCTTGAGATACCATAAACACGTATACAATGTTTCGACCTATCATTTCGACACATCTATATATATTTCGGAACAACCATAGACACTCTATATGTGAATGTTGGAGTTAGCTATACAGGGTTGAGGTTGATTCCAAAATATATATAGTTTGAGTTGTGATCAATACTGAGATACGTATACACTGGGTCGTGGATTGATTCAAGATAATATTTATCAATTTATTTCTGTACATCTAACTGTGGACAACTAGTTGTAGGTTACTAACGAGGACAGCTGACTTAATAAACTTAAAACATCAAAATATATTAAAAGTGTTGTAAATATATTTTGAACATACTTTGATATATATATATGTATATATTGTTATAGGTTCATGAATCAACCAGTGGCCAAGTCTTACTTCCCGACGAAGTAAAAATCTGTGAAAGTGAGTTATAGTCCCACTTTTAAAATCTAATATTTTTGGGATGAGAATACATGCAGGTTTTATAAATGATTTACCAAATAGACACAAGTACGTGAAACTACATTCTATGGTTGAATTATCGAAATCGAATATGCCCCTTTTTATTAAGTCTGGTAATCTAAGAATTAGGGAACAGACACCCTAATTGACGCGAATCCTAAAGATAGATCTATTGGGCCTAACAAACCCCATCTAAAGTACCGGATGCTTTAGTACTTCGAAATTTATATCATATCCGAAGGGTGTCCCGGAATGATGGGGATATTCTTATATATGCATCTTGTTAATGTCGGTTACCAGGTGTTCACCATATGAATGATTTTTATCTCTATGTATGGGATGTGTATTGAAATATGAAATCTTGTGGTCTATTGTTACGATTTGATATATATAGGTTAAACCTATAACTCACCAACATTTTTGTTGACGTTTAAAGCATGTTTATTCTCAGGTGAATATTAAGAGCTTCCGCTATTGCATACTAAAATAAGGACAAGATTTGGAGTCCATGTTTGTATGATATTGTGTAAAAACTGCATTCAAGAAACTGATTTCGATGTAACATATTTGTATTGTAAACCATTATGTAATGGTCGTGTGTAAACAGGATATTTTAGATTATCATTATTTGATAATCTACGTAAAGCTTTTTAAACCTTTATTTATGAAATAAAGGTTATGGTTTGTTTTAAAAATGAATGCAGTCTTTGAAAAACGTCTCATATAGAGGTCAAAACCTCGCAACGAAATCAATTAATATGGAACGTTTTTAATCAATAAGAACGGGACATTTCAGTTGGTATCCGAGGGTTGGTCTTAGAGAACCAGAATTTTGCATTAGTGTCTCTTATCGAGTTTGTTAGGATGCATTAGTGAGTCTGGACTTCGACCGTGTTTAGTTGAAAAATGATTGCTTAACAAATTTTGTTGGAAACTATATATTTTTAACATGTGAATATTATGTGATATATTAATCTCTTAACGCGTTTGATATTATGTGATAGATGTCTACCTCTAGAACAAGTCCCATTGACTCACCTAATAATAATGAAGAGTCAAATGTAAATTGGAATGATTCGTGGACTGATTCACAAGTTCCCGAAGAGGAACCGGAAGAAGAGTCGGAACCGGAAGAAGAATTGGAACCGGAAGAAGAATCGGAACCGGATGAAGAAATAGAACCGGTGGGGGAAATAATAAAAAGGTTAAGTAAAAGAAAATCCTCAACCAACCGACCAAGGTTAATTATGGTCAATGGTGTTTCCGCCAAGGAAGCAAAATATTGGGAGGATTACCAATTCTCCGATGAATCGGATTCCGACGAGAATTCCGATGATGTTATAGAAATTACCCCAACTGAATTTAAAAAGGCAAAAGAAAATAATAAGGGAAAGGGCATAAAAATAGAGAAATCTAATTCCAACCCCGATGAACTTTATATGTATCGTCAACCCCCGAAGTCCTTAAGTTGTAACAATGACCCGGGAACCTCTAAACCACCAGGTTTTTCTAAACCAATGTGGAAAATTACGGCTCGTATTAGGGGAACATCATATATCCCTAGAAACTTGGCAAAACGAACCAAAACCAAAGAAGAAGAAACAAGCGAGTCGGAATAAGATAGTTGTATTCGTGTGGTGTAATATATGTAATATAGTGTGCTTATGCTTTATGATGTGTAAAAATTGCTTGTATTAATAAGTATTTTTTTTATGAATCTAACTCTTGTCTATTTTACAGTATAAAAACACAAAATGGATAGATAACCCAATATTTTAAGAGACCTACCCGGAGACATGATTGATGAAATCTTGTCTAGAGTCGGTCAGAACTCTTCGGCACAACTATTTAAGGCGAGATCAGTTTGTAAGACATTCGAAGAATGTTCCAAGAATGCCTTGGTTTATAAAAGGCTTTCGTTCGAAAGATGGGGGATATCACATTGGGAAATCCATAAGTTACGATGTGTTTACTTTGACGCATATATTGCGGGGAACCCAAATGCTATTTTACGCAATGGGTTAAGAAATTATTTTGACTCAATATATCCGAATATTGGACTTCGTGATTTAGAAAAAGCGGCTAACATGCAACATAAAGAAGCATGTTATGCTTACGGATTAGTAATGTTCGCTTCTCACCAAAGTGAGAACAAGAACATCGGGCTACAACTATTAAACAAAACGTTCCCACAAGTGACGGAGTCGGTAATTGGGGTAAGAAATGAGGTTTTTAGATTGTTACGGGACTGTTGGACATTACGTAACCCTCGTCCCTTTGACGACGTTACAACACGCTGTCTTATCAACGGCCATAACGGTTATGTTCCACAAGACCAAGGATGGGAAGTAATCCTAGTAAAACCAGAATGCATGACTTGTTTCTGGACGTATGAATTACGTGTCTTTATTGCCTTTGCTGAACGACTTGTGTACTAGCTAGAATTATCTTCACAACCATCTTGTATCAAATTTATTGTGTGCTATATTTCATGCTATATGTAAAATAAGCGGTATTGTAAGTTTGTAAAATATTGTGTAAAAGTTTGAACGCGAAATATTATTATAATCAGTTTTTCATATAGAATTGTAGTAGTTGAATTGTATATTAGCTACTAAGTATGAACTTAACGGGTAGGTACTACCCGAATTTAAACTTATAAAACGCTAATATGAAGAAAAAGCTTTTATAAATGAGTTCATATTATGCTACGAAATACTATTAACTACTCTTAATATTCTGTATGATTAACTTGTTCCATTTGACTATTTTGAAGGAAATGGCACCGACTACTCGACACACCGTGAATATGAATGAAGAGGAATTTCGTACTTTTCTAGCTTCAAACATAGCCACAGTACAGGCTGCGCAACATACCAACAATAACCTTGGATGTAGCAGTACAGGAAATCGTGTAGGATGCACCTACAAAGAATTCACTGCCTGCAAACCTTTGGAATTTGATGGAACCGAAGGACCGATCGGATTGAAACGGTGGACCGAGAAGGTCGAATCGGTGTTTGCCATAAGTAAGTGTACTGAAGAGGACAAAGTGAAGTACGCTACGCATACCTTCACAGGTTCTGCGTTAACATGGTGGAATACCTATCTAGAGCAAGTGGGACAAGACGATGCGTACGCACTACCGTGGTCAGCATTCAAGCACTTTGTCATAACCCGTCCTTAACCATAAGAACGTGTTAGATAACGTATGATTTCATTGCGAGGTATTGACCTCTATATGCGACATTTTTAAAAGAGAAACTGCATATATTATACATTACAAACCATAACCATTATTTTTGTTACAAGCTTTAGACAATAAAAAGATGATTATCGTTTAGCGATAATCTTCGACTTACAAACTTTACATATAATGATAACAACACGATTTCGAGCATATTTTACAACACAAATCCTTGGGTATGCAGTTTTATTTTTGACACAAATATGCGTACGCAAGATCCTGCTCAAATTCAACATAATGCAGCGGAAGCTTTAGTAATCACCTGAGAATAGACATGTTTTAAAAGGTCAACATAAAGTTGGTGAGATATAGGTTTAATGCCGGCAGCAATATATATATATAGACCACAAGATTTCGTATATAAATAGTTTAATAAAAATATTCTAAGTGGTTGAGCACTTGGTAACCATACTTAACATTTAATCACGTCGCATATTCCCTTTATTATGAAATCTTACTACACCGTACCAAGTGTAGTCACGAAACGAAGTACTGTGCAACCGTTGAATACTGGTCGTCCAGTCCGGTTGGGGTTGTCAGGCCCGATAGATCTATCAACAGGATTCGCGTTTACAATACCGCTGTAAATAACAGTTACCAAGCTACAGGGAAGTATGCCAGTGGTACAACTCAACGTAGAATATATTTTTCAGTTACTTGTGTCCATAACGTAAAACATAAAATACATGTATTCTCATCCCGAAATATTTAGAGTTTAAAAGTGGGACTATATACTCACTTTCGTCTTGAAGATATATATATAATTTGACTTGGTCTCCGGTCGATATCACGAACCTATCCATATATAATATATCAATACCTTTTCTTTTTAAACAAACGTCACATATATATACTTGTTATACTTTTAATACTTTGAATAATTCCTTAGTCCGTAGTTAGCAGTTCGTTGTTAGTAATTCAATTTTAATGGTTCATTTTTAGATGTTTAATATACCCGCAATGAAATAAATAAAACCCCCAACGAAATAAATAAAACCCCATCGTATATGTATTGGTCGAGATTAATCTTGACCCATGGTACCGGTGTTGTCAAATGACGTGTTGCGTACATAAAGTACCGGTGTTGTCAAATGACGTGTTGCGTACAATCATGGGATCTTATGATTAATCTTCTCGTGTTGTTTACGGGTGATCCTGAACCATATAAAATTGAATTATAAGTACATATATATAAAATATCATGTTAACTTAAAAAGATGTGATTTATTTAATTTTTTCCCAATTATTTTCGTGGCTAAACTAGTCTTGGATATCCGATTTTGTTTCGGTCATAGTTTCTTCGTTACAACTCCGTTTTCGTTGATTCAACTTGCCATTTCCTTGGATCGAGTCCCTCTTTAAGACTATGAACTGTAAATACCTTAGTTTGTATTCAAAATCACACGGCATAGGTCAAACTTTAGTGAAACTTATGAAGTTAATCATTTTCCATCATGTAAACAACCTCAAATGATTATTTTTCTAAAAATACTTATACTTTGAGTTAAATCATGAAATTTTTATGTGTTATCATATTCATAGTAAAAATCATTTTTCCAGAAAATAAACCTCCAATTCAAAGTTTAAGATGGTTTTTAATTATCCAACCCAAAACAGCCCCCGGTTGCACTCCGACGTCGTAAATTCAGTTTTTAAGGTGTTCTTTGAAAAACCAAGTTATACCTTGTTAAGTTAGCATATAATTAAGATATGTTACAGGTCTTGAAGTATTTTAAAAGTTAAGTTAGAAGGATCTATTTAGTTTGCGAACAAGTTTGAAATCATTCAAACTATGTTCTAGTTTATAAACTCTTATATATATAGCTTTAAATATATGAATTGAAAAAGAGTTGAAGTAGAGTTTTTACCTCAAGTTTAAAATGTAAAGTTGCTGGAAAGAAGTAGTAAAATAAAAGTTGAGAGAGTTCTTGCAAGTGTGTGTGAAAATTGGAAGTAAAATTTGGAAAATGAATGTGTAAAAATGAGTTAGAAATGGTGCTTATTTATAGGCTTGAAAATTTGGTTTTTAGTGAAAATATCTAAGATAAGTTAAAATTTATTATGTCATGAATGACATATTATTCCAATAATTGAAGATTTCTATTGGTATATACCAATAGTAAATACTTCTAGAAGCTGTGTATAGTACCCTAGATATACGTATAGGATTATTGAGGAAACGGAACGAGAATTCAAATATAACTATCTTTTGTAAATATACTTATATTGTTTTATGTATAAAAGCCCTTTAAAAATGATTAAATACATTACTTATACGATATATGTATAAACATTATAAATCATCAGTATTTATGTCAAATAACGTTACGTAGGTTATTGTTTTGAAAACTTAAGTTAGTAGTTTCAAAATATACTTATGACTTTTTGTTATTAATACAAAATGAGATATTAAAACATCCTTAGATCATGTTAAATATGTATGTATAATTATCATATATTGTATAGTTCGTGATATCATCGGTCAAACTAGACGGTCAAACGTTGTGTAAAACTCTTTTCAAAAACATAAGTCTCAACAATTTGGATTGCTTATCATGTTGGTAAGGTTTAATTTATGTAAATATTAATCTCATAAGTATAGAACGATCGGAAAAGTGCGGGTCGTTACAGTACCTACCCGTTAAATAAATTTCGTCCCGAAATTTTAAAATTGTACCTATTTTGCGTCATCGAGAAACAAGTGTGGATACTTTTGTTTCATCTGATCCTCTCGTTCCCAAGTAAACTCAGGACCTCTTCGAGCATTCCAACGAACCTTAACGATTGGTATGTTGCTCTGCTTGAGCTGTTTAACTTCACGATCCATGATTTCGATTGGTTCTTCGATGAATTGTAGTTTCTCATCGACATGGATTTCTTCAAGAGGAATGGTGAGGTCTTCCTTTGCAAGACACTTCTTAAGGTTTGAGACGTGAAAGGTATTGTGTACTCCGGTGAGTTGTTGCGGTAACTCGAGTCGATAAGCTACCGGTCCAATGCGTTCGATGATCTTGAACGGGCCTACATATCTTGGGTTCAGTTTACCTCTTTTACCGAAACGTATTACACCTTTCCAAGGTGACACCTTTAGCATAACCATGTCCCCAATCTGAAACTCTAATGGTTTCCTTCGGACATCGGCGTAGCTCTTTTGGCGACTTCGGGCTGTTTTCAATCTCTCCTTGATTTGTACTATCTTCTCAGTCGTTTCGTGTATGATCTCGGGACCAGTTAATTGTCGATCTCCTACTTCATTCCAACAGATAGGAGATCTACACTTCCTTCCATACAATGCTTCGAATGGTGCAGCTTTAATGCTTGCATGATAACTATTATTATACGAAAATTCTGCTAACTGTAGATACTTATCCCATCCGTTTCCAAAATCGATCACACATGCCCTGAGCATGTCTTCAAGAGTCTGAATCGTTCTTTCACTCTGCCCGTCGGTTTGCGGATGATATGCGGTACTCATATCTAAACGAGTTCCTAGTGCCTCCTGCAGTGATTGCCAGAACTTTGAGGTAAATCTACTATCACGATCGGATATAATGGAAATAGGTATTCCATGCCTTGAAACAATTTCCTTTATATACAATCGTAATAGTTTCTCCATTCTATCCGTTTCCTTTATAGGCAAGAAATGGGCAGATTTGGTAAGACGATCAACAATCACCCAAATGGTGTCGTATCCCCAGGCAGTCTTTGGTAACTTCGTGATGAAATCCATGGTAATACCATCCCATTTCCATTCTGGGATTTCTGGTTGTTGAAGTAACCCTGATGGTTTCTGGTGTTCTGCCTTGACCTTGGAACAAGTTAAACACTCCCCAACATATGTTGCAACGTCTGTCTTTAAGTTAGGCCACCAATAATGTGTCTTAAGATCTTGATACATCTTTCCAACTCCAGGATGTATCGAGTATCTTGTCTTATGTGCCTCGTTCAATATCAACTTCCTTAATCCACCCAACTTCGGTACCCAAATACGGTTTGCAAAATATCGAATTCCATCTTCCCGTATAACGAGTTGCTTCTCATACTTCTTCATTATTTCATTTCCTATATTTTCTTTAGTAAGTGCTTCTCGTTGAACTTCTTTGATTTGTGAGTTGAGATTCATGCGAATTTTTATGTTCATCGCTCGTACTCGAATTGGTTCTCGCTCCTTTCTGCTTAGTGCGTCAGCCACCACATTCGCTTTCCCGGGATGATAACGAATTTCACAATCATAGTCGTTTATTAACTCGACCCACCTACGTTGCCTCATGTTCAGCTGTTTCTGATCAAAAATATGTTGAAGACTTTTATGATCAGTAAACACAGTGCATCTAACCCCATATAAGTAGTGTCTCCATATCTTTAATGCAAACACGACTGCTCCCAGTTCTAGATCATGCGTCGTATAATTCCGCTCGTGAATCTTCAATTGTCGAGATGCGTATGCAATAACTTTCTTTCGTTGCATAAGAACACAACCAAAACCTTGTCGCGAAGCGTCACAATATATTTCAAAATCATCGTTCCCTTCAGGTAACGATAAAATAGGCGCCGTAGTTAACTTCTTCTTCAGTAATTGAAATGCGTTCTCCTGCTCCGAGGTCCATTCGTATTTCTTCCCTTTTTGCGTTAATGCTGTCAACGGCTTAGCTATTCGGGAAAAATCTTGAATAAACCTTCTATAATAACCGGCTAAACCCAAAAATTGGCGTATCTGCATTGGTGTTTTAGGAGTCTCCCATTTTTCAATGGCTTCAATTTTTGCTGGATCAACCTGAATTCCTTTGCTACTAACAACGTGGCCAAGAAATTGCACTTCTTTCAACCAGAAAGCACACTTAGAAAATTTAGCGTATAGCTGTTCTTTTCTCAACAACTCTAATATCAACCTTAAATGCTGCTCATGCTCTTGCTCACTCTTGGAATAGATAAGAATGTCATCAATGAAAACGATAACAAACTTATCTAAATACGGACTACAAACTCGATTCATGAGGTCCATGAATACAGCTGGCGCATTCGTCAATCCAAACGGCATGACCAAAAATTCGTAATGACCATAACGTGTCCGAAAAGCAGTTTTCGGAATGTCCTCTTCTTTGACACGTAGTTGATGATAGCCCGATCTTAGGTCGATTTTCGAATAAACACATGATCCCTGGAGTTGATCAAATAATTCGTCAATTCTCGGTAGTGGATACCGATTTTTGATAGTTAACTTATTTAATTCACGATAATCTATGCACATCCTAAAAGATCCATCTTTCTTTTTAACAAATAGAATCGGAGCTCCCCACGGTGAAGTACTTGGTCGTATGAATCCATGATCCAGTAATTCTTTTAACTGACTCTGAAGTTCTTTTAACTCGGATGGTGCAAGTCTATATGGAGCACGAGCCACTGGTGCGGCTCCTGGTACTAAATCTATTTGAAATTCTACAGATCTAAATGGAGGTAATCCCGGCAACTCTTCCGGAAAAACTTCAGGAAAATCTCTTGCCACAGGCACGTCGTTGATGCACTTCTCTTTTTCTTTCTTTTCGACTTTATTAACATGTGCTAAGATAGCATAGCACCCTTTCTTCAAGCACTTTTGAGCTTTCAAATAACTAATGAGTTTTAGCTTTGAGTTACCCTTCTCTCCATAAATCATCACCGGCATTCTATCCTTACAAGGAATGCGAATTGCCTTCTTGGCACACACAACTTCAGCTCCTACTTTGGACATCCAGTCCATGCCGACTATTACATCAAAACTTCCTAATTCTACGGGTATTAAGTCAATTTTAAATGTTTCTCCGGCTAAATTTATTTTACAATCACGGCAAATTTTATCGGCTTTAATTAGTTTACCATTAGCTAACTCAATCATGTACTTAGCATCTAGAGGTAATGATGAACAATTCAATTTAGCGTAAAAGCCTCTACTCACGTAACTTCTATCGGCACCAGTATCAAATATAATAGATGCGGATAAGTTATTAATGGTAAACGTACCCGTAACAAGCTCCGGGTCTTCACACGCCTCTCTAGCATTAATAACAAATGCTCTTCCACGTGCAGATCCATTATTCTTCTCTGGATTCGGACACTGGCTCTTATAGTGACCTTGTTTTCCACACCCATAACAAGTAATGGTAGCCAAAGCAGTTCTATTTGCATTGGTGGCAGGAGTCTTGGTACCATTTGTATTTGTAACGAGAGCCCTACAATCTTCAGCAAGATGACCCTTTCGATTACATTTGTTGCATACCACATTACAGTAGCCAGAGTGATGTTTGTGGCATCGGTTGCATAAAGGATTTTGTCCTTTGTAACCAAAGCTTGAACCACCACATGCACCTTGTATGGTTTCTTGTTTCTTAAAAGATTGTTGTTGGTTACCTCGATCATAATTTCCATTCCACTTTCTTTTGTTACCTGATACCTTCACATCAGTATTGGATGCTTTCTTATCCATGATGACCTGATCCATTAGCTCGTTTGCCATGGTTATAGCTTCATGAATTGTCTTAGGTTTCGATGCTGTAACGTTTGCCTTGACCTTTTTGGGCAAACCATCTTTGTACATTTCAATCTTCCGTTCTTCGGTTGGAACCAATTCAGGACATAGCAAAACTAATTCCATGAATCGCTGATTGTAGTTGGTGATTTCAGTACCAATAACCTTCAGACTTCGTAACTCATCTTCCAACTTCCTAACCTCGTTCCTTGGACAATATTCGTTGATTAACATTGTTTTGAATTCTTCCCACGGAGTATCATAAGCTACATCTCCTCCTACAGCCTTCACATAATTTTTCCACCACGTGAGTGCACTATCTTGTAAAGTGCACGATGCATACTTGGTCATGTCCTTTTCAACACAACCACTGATTTTAAACACAGTCTCCATCTTTTCTATCCACCGGGTTAAACCGATTGGTCCTTCTGTTCCACTGAATGATGAGGGCTTGCAAGCTTGAAAAGTTTTGTAAGTGCACCCCACACGAGGATTTGGGTTAACTGCAGCACCTCTTGCAGCCTTGACCCATAACATTCTGTCGTTCACTCGTTGATTGATGAGTTCCTGGATTTATTGTTCCGTCATTCGGTTCAATCGCGCCATATTCTTCTATAAGAATGAAAAGAAAATAATTATTCACATGGAATATTATAGATGTAGTGTATATTTACAGTACATTATAGCTTATTAATAATATGAACCAGGTATTATTATAAAAGCCTTTTCTTCTTATTAGCGTTTTATAATTATATCTAGGGTAGTACCTACCCGTTAATGTCCATACTTAATAGCTTAGTACAGAATCAATTACTACCATCTAAATAATACTTAACCATGGAAAATTATTGCATTTCACACTTCACTATTTTACATATGCTTATCTTATATCGAACATTAAGCAAACCACACTAATAATATTATACAAAACATTATATGATCCCATGGTTTAATACGGCAGCGCATCGTTTGGTCTATTTTCTAGGACGTTTAGGTTCAAGGAATGGCCTAACGCTTATCCTAGCTGTCTGCCTATATTTTGGCTGTGGGGCTGAAGAACTGGATGCCGGGACAGCACGAATAGGAATAGCGGGAATAGGGGTGGTAGTGTCTAGTGGAGTTGGTGCCACATCATCCTTACTAAACTCGGGATTTGAATTTTCTAATTCATTAGCCTTTCGTTTCTTTCCTAGTTCGAACTCGTCTTTTGTAATTTCCTGTATTTCTTCCTCGGGTTCACTTTCCTCCTCGGGTTCACTTTCCTCCTCGGGTTCACTTTCCTCCTCGGGTTCACTTTCCGGGTTCTCTATAGTCGGTTCATCCGGAATTTGTGAGTCTTCCCCAAAGATATTATTTTCGTCATCGGATAGGTTAATGACTGGAACACCATCTGAAGATTCTGGTTCGGAGTCGCTGAATGTGATAACAAGTTTTGAGCCCGACATCAATCATACAACAACTAACCCATTAGTACTACATAATATTTACATATAAATTTTAACCAACAATGATAAGCAATGGTTTTTAAATCAGACCCGGTCAAAGTCCAGACTTACAAATGTATCCTAACGACTTATCGGTTAGACACACTAATGCAAACCTGGTTCGCTAAGACCACCGCTCTGATACCACATGTCATAACCCGTCCTTAACCATAAGAACGTGTTAGATAACGTATGATTTCATTGCGAGGTATTGACCTCTATATGCGACATTTTTAAAAGAGAAACTGCATATATTATACATTACAAACCATAACCATTATTTTTGTTACAAGCTTTAGACAATAAAAAGATGATTATCGTTTAGCGATAATCTTCGACTTACAAACTTTACATATAATGATAACAACACGATTTCGAGCATATTTTACAACACAAATCCTTGGGTATGCAGTTTTATTTTTGACACAAATATGCGTACGCAAGATCCTGCTCAAATTCAACATAATGCAGCGGAAGCTTTAGTAATCACCTGAGAATAGACATGTTTTAAAAGGTCAACATAAAGTTGGTGAGATATAGGTTTAATGCCGGCAGCAATATATATATATAGACCACAAGATTTCGTATATAAATAGTTTAATAAAAATATTCTAAGTGGTTGAGCACTTGGTAACCATACTTAACATTTAATCACGTCGCATATTCCCTTTATTATGAAATCTTACTACACCGTACCAAGTGTAGTCACGAAACGAAGTACTGTGCAACCGTTGAATACTGGTCGTCCAGTCCGGTTGGGGTTGTCAGGCCCGATAGATCTATCAACAGGATTCGCGTTTACAATACCGCTGTAAATAACAGTTACCAAGCTACAGGGAAGTATGCCAGTGGTACAACTCAACGTAGAATATATTTTTCAGTTACGTGTGTCCATAACGTAAAACATAAAATACATGTATTCTCATCCCGAAATATTTAGAGTTTAAAAGTGGGACTATATACTCACTTTCGTCTTGAAGATATATATATAATTTGACTTGGTCTCCGGTTGATATCACGAACCTATCCATATATAATATATCAATACCTTTTCTTTTTAAACAAACGTCACATATATATACTTGTTATACTTTTAATACTTTGAATAATTCCTTAGTCCGTAGTTAGCAGTTCGTTGTTAGTAATTCAATTTTAATGGTTCATTTTTAGATGTTTAATATACCCGCAATGAAATAAATAAAACCCCCAACGAAATAAATAAAACCCCATCGTATATGTATTGGTCGAGATTAATCTTGACCCATGGTACCGGTGTTGTCAAATGACGTGTTGCGTACATAAAGTACCGGTGTTGTCAAATGACGTGTTGCGTACAATCATGGGATCTTATGATTAATCTTCTCGTGTTGTTTACGGGTGATCCTGAACCATATAAAATTGAATTATAAGTACATATATATAAAATATCATGTTAACTTAAAAAGATGTGATTTATTTAATTTTTTCCCAATTATTTTCGTGGCTAAACTAGTCTTGGATATCCGATTTTGTTTCGGTCATAGTTTCTTCGTTACAACTCCGTTTTCGTTGATTCAACTTGCCATCTCCTTGGATCGAGTCCCTCTTTAAGACTATGAACTGTAAATACCTTAGTTTGTATTCAAAATCACACGGCATAGGTCAAACTTTAGTGAAACTTATGAAGTTAATCATTTTCCATCATGTAAACAACCTCAAATGATTATTTTTCTAAAAATACTTATACTTTGAGTTAAATCATGAAATTTTTATGTGTTATCATATTCATAGTAAAAATCATTTTTCCAGAAAATAAACCTCCAATTCAAAGTTTAAGATGGTTTTTAATTATCCAACCCAAAACAGCCCCCGGTTGCACTCCGACGTCGTAAATTCAGTTTTTAAGGTGTTCTTTGAAAAACCAAGTTATACCTTGTTAAGTTAGCATATAATTAAGATATGTTACAGGTCTTGAAGTATTTTAAAAGTTAAGTTAGAAGGATCTATTTAGTTTGCGAACAAGTTTGAAATCATTCAAACTATGTTCTAGTTTATAAACTCTTATATATATAGCTTTAAATATATGAATTGAAAAAGAGTTGAAGTAGAGTTTTTACCTCAAGTTTAAAATGTAAAGTTGCTGGAAAGAAGTAGTAAAATAAAAGTTGAGAGAGTTCTTGCAAGTGTGTGTGAAAATTGGAAGTAAAATTTGGAAAATGAATGTGTAAAAATGAGTTAGAAATGGTGCTTATTTATAGGCTTGAAAATTTGGTTTTTAGTGAAAATATCTAAGATAAGTTAAAATTTATTATGTCATGAATGACATATTATTCCAATAATTGAAGATTTCTATTGGTATATACCAATAGTAAATACTTCTAGAAGCTGTGTATAGTACCCTAGATATACGTATAGGATTATTGAGGAAACGGAACGAGAATTCAAATATAACTATCTTTTGTAAATATACTTATATTGTTTTATGTATAAAAGCCCTTTAAAAATGATTAAATACATTACTTATACGATATATGTATAAACATTATAAATCATCAGTATTTATGTCAAATAACGTTACGTAGGTTATTGTTTTGAAAACTTAAGTTAGTAGTTTCAAAATATACTTATGACTTTTTGTTATTAATACAAAATGAGATATTAAAACATCCTTAGATCATGTTAAATATGTATGTATAATTATCATATATTGTATAGTTCGTGATATCATCGGTCAAACTAGACGGTCAAACGTTGTGTAAAACTCTTTTCAAAAACATAAGTCTCAACAATTTGGATTGCTTATCATGTTGGTAAGGTTTAATTTATGTAAATATTAATCTCATAAGTATAGAACGATCGGAAAAGTGCGGGTCGTTACACACTTGATGAACGAGAAGTACCGTCCCAGAACTGAGGTCAATAAGCTCAAGACAGAACTTAGAGGGTTACGAACCCAAGGATTTGATATTACCACGTACGAAAGACGATTCACAGAATTGTGCCTATTGTGTCCGGGAGCATTCGAAGATGAGGAAGAGAAGATCGACGCGTTTGTGAAAGGATTACCGGAAAGAATCCAAGAAGATATAAGTTTACACGAGCCCGCCTACATACAACAGGCATGTAGAATGGCTCACAAACTAGTGAACCAGATTGAAGAAAGAATTAAAGAACAGACTGCTGAAGAGGCCAATGTGAAGCAAGTCAAAAGAAAGTGGGAGGAAAACGGTGATAAGAATCACCAATACAACAACAACAGCAATCGCAATAATTATCCCAACAATCGCAACATCAATCGCAACTACAACAAACAGCCCAACAACAACAACAACAACAACAACAACAACAACAACAGCAACATCAACTACAACAATCATCTCAACAACAATAATAACCGCAATAACAACAACAATCAGAAGCAGCTATGCCAAAGGTGTGAAAAGTATCACTCGGGGTTCTGCACCAAATTTTGCAACAAGTGTAAAAGAAATGGTCATAGCGTGGCGAAGTGTGAGGTCTATGGACCAGGGGTTAATAGAACGAAAGGAACAAATGGTGTCAGAACGAGTAATGGCGGAGCAAGTAGTGTCGGAGCAAGTTATACCAATGTAGTTTGTTATAAATGTGGAAAACCAGGCCACATTATTAGAAATTGCCCGAACCAGGAGAACACGAATGGACAAGGCCGCGGAAGAGTTTTCAATATTAATGCGGCAGAGGCACAAGAAGACCCGGAGCTTGTTACGGGTACGTTTCTTATTGACAATAAATCTGCTTACGTTTTATTTGATTCGGGTGCGGATAGAAGCTATATGAGTAGAGATTTTTGTGCTAAATTAAGTTGTCCATTGACGCCTTTGGATAGTAAATTTTTACTCGAATTAGCAAATGGTAAATTAAGTTCAGCAGATAATATATGTCGGAATTGAGAAATTAAACTGGTTAGCGAAACATTTAAGATTGATTTGATACCAGTAGAGTTAGGGAGTTTTGATGTGATAATCGGTATGGACTGGTTGAAAGAAGTGAAAGCAAAGATTGTTTGTTACAAAAATGCAATTCGCATTATACGAGAAAAAGGAAAACCCTTAATGGTGTACGGAGAAAAGGGCAACACGAAGCTATATCTTATTAGTAATTTGAAGGCACAAAAACTAATAAGAAAAGGTTGCTATGCTGTTCTAGCACACGTCGAGAAAGTACAAACTGAAGAAAAGAGCATCAATGATGTTCCCATTGCAAAATAATTTTCCGATGTATTTCCGAAAGAATTACCGGGATTACCCCCACATCGATCCGTTGAATTTCAAATAGATCTTGTACCAGGAGCTGCACCAATAGCTCGTGCTCCTTACAGACTCGCACCCAGCGAGATGAAAGAACTGCAAAGCCAATCACAAGAACCTTTAGAGCGTGGTTTCATTCGACCAAGCACATCACCGTGGGGAGCTCCTGTTTTGTTTGTCAAGATGAAAGATGGTACATTCAGGTTGTGTATCGACTACCGAGAGTTGAACAAACTTACCATCAAGAACCGCTACCCACTACCGAGAATCGACGACTTATTTGATCAACTACAAGGCTCGTCTGTTATTCAAAGATTGACTTACGTTCCGGGTATCATCAAATGCGGGTGAAAGAAGATGATATTCCAAAGACTGCTTTCAGAACACGTTACGGTCATTACGAGTTTATGGTCATGCCGTTTGGTTTAACTAATGCACCAGCTGTGTTCATGGACCTTATGAACCGAGTGTGTGGACCACACCTTGACAAGTTTGTCATTGTTTTCATTGATGACATACTTATTTACTCAAAGAATGACCAAAAACACGGTGAACATTTGAGAAAGGTGTTAGAAGTATTGAGGAAGGAAAAACTGTACGCTAAGTTTTCAAAGTGTGCATTTTGGTTAGAAGAAGTTCAATTCCTCGGTCACATAGTGAACAAAGAAGGTATTAAGGTGGACCCGGCAAAGATAGAAACTGTTGAAAAGTGGGAAACCCCGAAAACTCCGAAACACATACGCCAGTTTTTAGGACTAGCTGGTTACTACAGAAGGTTCATCCAAGACTTTTCCAGAATAGCAAAACCCTTGACTGCATTAACGCATAAAGGGAAGAAATTTGAATGGAATGATGAACAAGAGAAAGCGTTTCAGTTATTGAAGAAAAAGCTAACTACGGCACCTATATTGTCATTGCCTGAAGGGAATGATGATTTTGTGATTTATTGTGACGCATCAAAGCAAGGTCTCGATTGTGTATTAATGCAACGAACGAAGGTGATTGCTTATGCGTCTAGACAATTGAAGATTCACGAACAAAATTATACGACGCATGATTTGGAATTAGGCGCGGTTGTGTTTGCATTAAAGACTTGGAGGCACTACTTATATGGGGTCAAAAGTATTATATATACCGACTACAAAAGTCTTCAACACATATTTAATCAGAAACAACTGAATATGAGGCAGTGTAGGTGGATTAAATTATTGAATGATTACGACTTTGAAATTCGTTACCACCCGGGGAAGGCAAATGTGGTAGCCGATGCCTTGAGCAGGAAGGACAGAGAACCCATTCGAGTAAAATCTATGAATATAATGATTCATAATAACCTTACTACTCAAATAAAGGAGGCGCAACAAGGAGTTTTAAAAGAGGGAAATTTAAAGGATGAAATACCCAAAGGATCGGAGAAGCATCTTAATATTCGGGAAGACGGAACCCGGTATAGGGCTGAAAGGATTTGGGTACCAAAATTTGGAGATATGAGAGAAATGGTACTTAGAGAAGCTCATAAAACCAGATACTCAATACATCCTGGAACGGGGAAGATGTACAAGGATCTCAAGAAACATTTTTGGTGGCCGGGTATGAAAGCTGATGTTGCTAAATACGTAGGAGAATGTTTGACGTGTTCTAAGGTCAAAGCTGAGCATCAAAAACCATCAGGTCTACTTCAACAACCCGAAATCCCAGAATGGAAATGGGAAAACATTACCATGGATTTCATCACTAAATTACCAAGGACTGCAAGTGGTTTTGATACTATTTGGGTAATAGTTGATCGTCTCACCAAGTCAGCACACTTCCTGCCAATAAGAGAAGATGACAAGATGGAGAAGTTAGCACGACTGTATTTGAAGGAAGTCGTCTCCAGACATGGAATACCAATCTCTATTATCTCTGATAGGAATGGCAGATTTATTTCAAGATTCTGGCAGACATTACAGCAAGCATTAGGAACTCGTCTAGACATGAGTACTGCCTATCATCCACAAACTGATGGGCAGAGTGAAAGGACGATACAAACGCTTGAAGACATGCTACGAGCATGTGTTATTGATTTTGGAAACAGTTGGGATCGACATCTACCGTTAGCAAAATTTTCCTACAACAACAGCTACCATTCAAGCATTGAGATGGCGCCGTTTGAAGCACTTTATGGTAGAAAGTGCAGGTCTCCGATTTGTTGGAGTGAAGTGGGGGATAGACAGATTATGGGTCCGGAGATTATATAAGAAACTACCGAGAAGATCATCCAAATTTAACAACGGTTGAAAACCGCCCAAAGTCGACAAAAGATCTACGCTGACATTAAAAGAAAAGATATAGAATTTGAAATTGGAGAGATGGTCATGCTTAAAGTTGCACCTTGGAAAGGCGTTGTTCGATTTGGTAAACGAGGGAAATTAAATCCAAGGTATATTGGACCATTCAAGATTATTGATCGTGTCGGACCAGTAGCTTACCGACTTGAGTTAGCTCAACAACTCGCGGCTGTACATAACACTTTCCATGTCTCGAATTTGAAGAAATGTTTTGCTAAAGAAGATCTCACTATTCCGTTAGATGAAATCCAAATCAACGAAAAACTCCAATTCATCGAAGAACCCGTCGAAATAATGGATCGTGAGGTTAAAAGACTTAAGCAAAACAAGATACCAATTGTTAAGGTTCGAAGGAATGCTCGTAGAGGACCCGAGTTCACCTGAGAGCGTGAAGATCAGATGATGAAGAAATACCCGCATCTATTTCCAGAAGATTCGTCAACACCTTCAACAGCTTAAAATTTCGGGACGAAATTTATTTAACGGGTAGGTACTGTAGTGACCCGAACTTTTCCATGTTTATATATATTAATTGAGATTGATATTTACATGATTAAATGTTTCCAACATGTTAAGCAATTAAACTTGTTAAGACTTGATTAATTGAAATATGTTTCATATAGACAATTGACCACCCAAGTTGACCGGTGATTCAAGAACGTTAAAACTTGTAAAAACGACATGACGATATATATTGTGACAACCCGAAAATTTCCAACCAAATTTAAACTTTAATCTTTATATGTTTCCGACACAATAAGCAATATTTGTTAAGTTAAATTTCAAGAATTTTAAACTATGTTCATACATTCATTCAACCTCGACCAAGTTCCAACGATTCACAAACCATTAAACGAATATGATTATATATGTATATGTGTATATATATTATAACTTGAAACGTAAACAAAATATTAGATTAAATACTTTATATGATTGTATCTGTTTCAAAATGTTTATCAATGGAATTAGAAGATAAGATCAAATGATTGAATTATCAGATATATTAAATTATGATTACAAGTCTCTGTTGAAAGGCCCACGTTGATTTGAGAAATCTTTCCATTTTAACAATATTCGGAAAATGGTAAAGTAATTTATAAATAAGAATAAATTGTCAATCATTGAGAACTAGACAAAGGATAGTGGAAGATTGAATCTCATAAAGACTCGATTGATCTATTTAGTTTCAAACGTACAAAAACGTTTTCAGTTTAAAAAGAACTTTATTATTAAAACGTATATAACTTTTATAAACATCTAGAACCACTTTTGATAACTCATTACTTAACTAGTATGATAAAGATAACGATATTTATATTTTATTTTATTAAATATATATAACGATTTAAATTAATATTATATATATTTATACGCGTATAATACGTACATAGTTTTATACTTTTACTATACTTAAACTTTACCTTTACTTTATTTTTACTTTACTTTAACTTTAATAATTCACTTTAATAATTCATACTTTAATAATTTATACTTTAATAATTCACTTTAATAATTCATACTTTAATAATTCACTTTAATAATTCATACTTTAATAATTCACTTTAATAATTCAAAAATCTATTATAAATAGAATTCAATAGGTTTCATTATTTCATAGAAACTTGAAAATATTTTTCTCTAAACTCTCTCAATCGATTTACATATATATATTTACTCCGTATTATTTCAAGATATTATTAGTATACATAAAATATTACGACGGAGTGCTGTCCGAGTGATTTCGAAATTGTTTTTCGAGTAGGATATGATTAAGGAAATTATGGGTTATAGCTATGGAGGTGATTGAGTATGGTTCATGGGTATGCTCGTGAGGTCAATATAGTGTTTATCATTTTCGTTGCGTCTACGTACCTTTCCTGCAATATTGAATCTCAATATTGATACGTGAGTACTCATAATTTAACTTTTACATACTAATAGTGTATCCCTGACTAGTGCTCGAGTATTTAGGATTATGCATGCTTGTACTTTTGATATTGCCCTTAGACAGGTTAGGTTGAATCTTGAATTAGTTACACTTGCGGTTGATATAAGGTATAAGATATGCATGTCCTTGGAAAGCTAGCGAAAAATTAAGAACTTTTCCTTTAGATATCGAATGGTTTCGATGAACGGATTAGAAGTTATAATCAATTGAATTTTCGATATTTTTATTAAAAATGATTATTATTATCTTCGTTTTTATCGTCGTTCTAGTTTTATCTTATTATTATCATTATTATTATCTTTATCAATAAAAGGGATTTATCATTAAAAATTATTTTTTTTATTACTATCGTTATTATCGTTAAAGTTATAATTAGTATTATTATTATTATTATTATTATCCAATTATCATTATTATTATTATTATTAGTATTATTATTATTATTATCATTATTAATATATATATATATATATATATATATATCATTATTTAAAAATGGTTATTGTTATTGTTATTATTATTATTACTATATTATCATTAAGATAATTATTAGTATTATCGTTAATAATATTATAGTAACTATCATTATTAATATTAGTGTAATTAAAACAAATAATTGTAACACCTAAATATTTTGATTACTATTATTATCATTATTATGAACACGATATAAAAGACGATTAAAAGCTATTAAACGAAACGATTAGGAAATAATGAGTAAGAGTACCATGATGAAATTAAAATATTATAAGATATTAATTTAGATAAAATTATCGTTCTTATTATTTTTATCATTACTATTATTATTAAAAGTATCGTTAGTATTAAAACTATCATTTTAACAAAAATTATCATTTTAATAGAAATGTCATTGTTACTATAAAATATCATTATTATTATTATTTTAAATAGAATTATTATTTTAAAGATAATATTAAAAATTATCGTAAATATTAAAGTTATCATAATTAGAATTATCGTTTTATCATAATGTCATCTTAGTAATTATAAATATTGATATTTTTATAATAATAATTATTATTACAAAATAATACAACTTTTACTTACTATCATTATAGATATTATTTTATCAAATAAATATGTGATACAAACATATTTTACTACGTGTAATAACTTACTTTAATAATACCTATCATATTATCTTTATGATATTAAATGAACCCTATAAATTTTATTACTTAATATATATAAAAGTATATTTTATTATATAAATTTAATATAAAATTTTATTTATTAATAAATAAATTATATTATTTACTCTAATAAATCTTTTAAAAATATTTAAAAATATAAAACGACGATATTTAAACTATATATTAATCATGTATAGATTTTTGGAAATTATTTTGAGTCAAATTTACTTTTGTTGACTTTTGCATATTAGTCTCGAGCATTAGGATTGTGGTACACTATGACTTGACCTAATTTGTTAGACAAATATTGACCAACATATAAATATATATAATTAATTTAGGTTCGTGAATCCGAGGCCAACCTTGCACTTGTTCAATGACGTTATATGTATTTTTACTACGAAATACAGTATGGTGAGTTTCATTTGCCTTTTTACCCTTTATATTTTTGGGCTGAGAATACATGCGCAACTTTTATAAATGTTTTACGAAATAGACACAAGTACGTGAAACTACATTCTATGGTTGAATTATCGAAATCGAATATGCCCCTTTTTATTAAGTCTGGTAATCTAAGAATTATCGAACAGACACCCTAATTGACGCGAATCCTAAAGATAGATCTATTGGGCCTAACAAACCCCATCCAAAGTACCGGATGCTTTAGTAATTCGAAATTTATATCATGTCCGAAGGAGGATCCCAGAATGATAGGGGATATTCTTATATGTATCTAGTTAATGTCGGTTACCAGGTGTTCACCATATGAATGATTATTTTTGTAGTGACCCGAACTTTTCCATGTTTATATATATTAATTGAGATTGATATTTACATGATTAAACGTTTCCAACATGTTAAGCAATCAAACTTGTTAAGACTTGATTAATTGAAATAGGTTTCATATAGACAATTGACTACCCAAGTTGACCGGTGATTCACGAACGTTAAAACTTGTAAAAACTATATGATGACATATATATGGTTATATATATAGTTAACATGATATTATGATAAGTAAACATATCATTAAGTATATTAACAATGAACTACATATGTAAAAACAAGACTACTAACTTAATGATTTTTAAACGAGACATATATGTAACGATTATCGTTGTAACGACATTTAAATGTATATATATCATATTAAGATATATTAATATATCATAATATCATGATAATATAATAATTTAACATCTCATTAGATATAATAAACAATGGGTTAACAACATTAATTGAGATCGTTAACTTAAAGGTTTCAAAACAACACTTACATGTAACGACTAACGATGACTTAACGACTTCGTTAAAATGTATATACATGTAGTGTATTTAGATGTATTAAAATACTTTTGGAAGACTTCAAGACATATATCGAAACACTCATACTTAACGAAAATGGTTACAGTTACTTTCCCATTCTTTTCTTTCATCAAGAATTCTAGTCGTATTCTTACCCGTATTATACACAGCTTCAAAACGTACTTACTATGGGTATATACCAATAGGAACTAGCATGGGATTCCACTCTTGATTATGTCATGTATGACTAATCAATTTTAACTTCTACCATGAGCTAGTCAACTAACTAGAACTCCTTTTAACCCCACTCACCACTCACCAATTAACACTCATCATTCACTCCATTTCACTTCCAAATCTCTTTCTAATTCTCTCTTAACACACCCACACTATTATGAATGTATTTTTCCAGTAGTTAATCATCATCTTCATCAAAAATCACTTCAAGAATCAAGCTATAATCATCATAGGAAGAACACTTCAAGAATACTTCAAAAATCCCTTCAAGTTTACTAATTTACTTCCAAGCTTTCTAATCCATTCCAAGTAATCATCTAAGATCAAGAAACCTTTGTTATATACAGTAGGTTATCTTTCTTATTCAAGGTAATATTCATATTCAAACTTTGATTCAATTTCTATAACTATAAACTATCTTAATTCGAGCAAAAATCTTACTTGAACTTGTTTTTGTGTCATGATCCTACTTCAAGAACTTTCAAGCCATCCAAGATCCTTTGAAGCTAGATCATTTCTTGTCACTTCCAGTAGGTTTACCTACTAAAATTGAGGTAGTAATGATGTTCATAACATCATTCGATTCATATATATAAAACTATCTTATTCGAAGGTTTAAACTCGTAATCACTAGAACATAGTTTAGTTAATTCAAAACTTGTTCGCAAACAAAAGTTAATCCTTCTAACTTGACTTTTAAAATTAACTAAACACATGTTCTATATCTATATGATATGCTAACTTAATGATTTAAAACCTGGAAACACGAAAAACACCGTAAAACCGGATTTACGCCGTCGTAGTAACACCGCGGGCTGTTTTGGGTTAGTTAATTAAAAACTATGATAAACTTTGATTTAAAAGTTGTTATTCTGAGAAAATGATTTTTATTATGAACATGAAACTATATCCAAAAATTATGGTTAAACTCAAAGTGGAAGTATGTTTTCTAAAATGGTCATCTAGACGTCGTTCTTTCGACTGAAATGACTACCTTTACAAAAACGACTTGTAACTTATTTTTCCGACTATAAACCTATACTTTTTCTGTGTAGATTCATAAAATACAGTTCAATATGAAACCATAGCAATTTGATTCATTCAAAACGGATTTAAAATGAAGAAGTTATGGGTAAAACAAGATTGGATAATTTTTATCATTTTAGCTACGTGAAAATTGGTAACAAATCTATTCCAACCATAACTTAATCAACTTGTATTGTATATTATGTAATCTTGAGATACCATAGACACGTATACAATGTTTCGACCTATCATGTCGACACATCTATATATATTTCGGAACAACCATAGACACTCTATATGTGAATGTTGGAGTTAGCTATACAGGGTTGAGGTTGATTCCAAAATATATATAGTTTGAGTTGTGATCAATACTGAGATACGTATACACTGGGTCGTGGATTGATTCAAGATAATATTTATTGATTTATTTCTGTACATCTAACTGTGGACAACTAGTTGTAGGTTACTAACGAGGACAGCTGACTTAATAAACTTAAAACATCAAAATATATTAAAAGTGTTGTAAATATATTTTGAACATACTTTAATATATATGTATATATTGTTATAGGTTCGTGAATCAACAGTGGCCAAGTCTTACTTCTCGACGAAGTAAAAATCTGTGAAAGTGAGTTATAGTCCCACTTTTAAAATCTAATATTTTTGGGATGAGAATACATGCAGGTTTTATAAATGATTTACAAAATAGACACAAGTACGTGAAACTACATTCTATGGTTGAATTATCGAAATCGAATATGCCCCTTTTTATTAAGTCTGGTAATCTAAGAATTAGGGAACAGACACCCTAATTGACGCGAATCCTAAAGATAGATCTATTGGGCCTAACAAACCCCATCCAAAGTACCGGATGCTTTAGTACTTCGAAATTATATCATATCCGAAGGGTGTCCCGGAATGATGGGGATATTCTTATATATGCATCTTGTTATTGTCGGTTACCAGGTGTTCACCATATGAATGATTTTTATCTCTATGTATGGGATGTGTATTGAAATATGAAATCTTGTGGTCTATTATTATGATTTGATATATATAGGTTAAACCTATAACTCACCAACATTTTTGTTGACGTTTTAAGCATGTTTATTCTCAGGTGATTATTAAGAGCTTCCGCTGTCGCATACTTAAATAAGGACGAGATTTGGAGTCCATGCTTGTATGATATTGTGTAAAAACTGCATTCAAGAAACTTATTTTGTTGTAACATATTTGTATTGTAAATCATTATGTAATGGTCGTGTGTAAACAGGATATTTTAGATTATCATTACTTGATAATCTACATAAAGCTTTTTAAACCTTTATTGATGAAATAAAGGTTATGGTTTGTTTTAAAATGAATGCAGTCTTTGAAAAACGTCTCATATAGAGGTCAAAACCTCGCAACGAAATCAATTAATATGGAACGTTTTTAATCAATAAGAACGGGACATTTCAGTTGGTATCCGATCGTTGGTCTTAGAGAACCAGAAAATTTGCATTAGTGTGTCTTATCGAGTTTGTTAGGATGCATTAGTGATTCTGGACTTCGACCGTGTTTTCTTTAAAAATGATTGCTTAACATTTTTGCTGGAAACTATATATTTTTAACATATGAATATTATGTGATATATTAATCTCTTAACGTGTTTGATATTATGTGATAGATGTCTACCTCTAGAACAAGTCCCATTGACTCACCTAATAATAATGAAGAGTCAAATGTAAATTGGAATGATTCGTGGACTGATTCACAAGTTCCCGAAGAGGAACCGGAAGAAGAGTCGGAACCGGAAGAAGAATCAGAACCGGAAGAAGAATCGGAACCGGAAGAAGAATCGGAACCGGTGGGGGAAATAATAAAACGGTTAAGTAAAAGAGAATCCTCAACCAACAGACCAAGGTTAATTATGGTCAATGGTGTTTCCGCCAAGGAAGCAAAATATTGGGAGGATTACCAATTCTCCGATGAATCGGATTCCGACGAGAATTCCGATGATGTTATAGAAATTACCCCAACTGAATTTAAAAAGGCAAAAGAAAATAATAAGGGAAAGGGCATAAAAATAGAGAAATCTAATTCCAACCCCGATGAACTTTATATGTATCGTCAACCCCCGAAGTCCTTAAGTTGTAACAATGACCCGGGAACCTCTAAACCACCAGGTTTTTCTAAACCAATGTGGAAAATTACGGCTCGTATTAGGGGAACATCATATATCCCTAGAAACTTGGCAAAACGAACCAAAACCGAAGAAGAAGAAACAAGCGAGTCGGAATAAGATAGTTGTATTCGTGTGGTGTAATATATGTAATATAGTGTGCTTATGCTTTATGATATATGTAAAAATTGCTTGTATTAATAAGTATTTTTTTTATGAATCTAACTCTTGTCTATTTTACAGTATAAAAACACAAAATGGATAGACAACCCAATATTTTAAGAGACCTACCCGGAGACATGATTGATGAAATCTTGTCTAGAGTCGGTCAGAATTCCTCGGCACAACTATTTAAGGCGAGATCAGTTTGTAAGACATTCGAAGAACGTTCCAAGAATGATTTGGTTTATAAAAGGCTTTCGTTCGGAAGATGGGGGATATCACATTGGGAAATCCATAAGTTACGATGTGTTTACTTTGACGCATATATTGCGGGGAACCCAAATGCTATTTTACGCAACGGGTTAAGAAATTATTTTGACTCAGTATATCCAAATATAGGACTTCGTGATTTAGAAAAAGCGGCTAACATGCAACATAAAGAAGCATGTTATGCTTACGGGTTAGTAATGTTCGCTTCTCACCAAAGTGAGAACAAGAACATCGGGCTACAACTATTAAACAAAACGTTCCCTCAAGTGACGGAGTCGGTAATTGGGGTAAGAAATGAGGTTTTTAGGTTATTACGAGACTGTTGGTCATTACGTAACCCTCGTCCCTTTGACGACGTTACAACACGCTGTCTTATCAACGGCCATAACGGTTATGTTCCACAAGACCAAGGATGGGAAGTAGTCCTAGTAAAACCAGAATGCATGACTTGTTTCTGGACGTATGAATTACGTGTCTTTATTGCCTTTGCTGAACGACTTGTGTACTAGCTAGAATTATCTTCACAACTATCTTGTATCAAAGTTATTGTGTGCTATATTTCATGCTTTATGTAAAATAAGCGGTATTGTAAGTTTGTAAAATATTGTATAAAAGTTTGAACGCGAAATATTATTATAATCAGTTTTTCATATAGAATTGTAGTAGTTGAATTGTATATTAGCTACTAAGTATGAACTTAACGGGTAGGTACTACCCGAATTTAAACTTATAAAACGCTAATATGAAGAAAAAGCTTTTATAAATGAGTTCATATTATGCTACGAAATACTATTAACTACTCTTAATATTCTATATGATTAACTTGTTCCATTTGACTATTTTGAAGGAAATGGCACCGACTACTCGACACACCGTGAATATGAATGAAGAGGAATTCCGTACTTTTCTAGCTTCAAACATAGCCGCAGTACAGGCTGCGCTATATACCAACAATAACCTTGGATCTGGCAGTACAGGAAATCGTGTAGGATGCACCTACAAAGAATTCACTGCCTGCAAACCTTTGGAATTTGATGGAACCGAAGGACCGATCGGATTGAAACGGTGGACCGAGAAGGTTGAATCGGTGTTTGCCATAAGTAAGTGTACTGAAGAGGACAAAGTGAAGTACGCTACGCATACCTTCACAGGTTCTGCGTTAACATGGTGGAATACCTATCTAGAGCAAGTGGGACAAGATGATGCGTACGCACTACCGTGGTCAGCATTCAAGCACTTGATGAACGAGAAGTACCGTCCCAGAACCGAGGTCAATAAGCTCAAGACAGAACTTAGAGGGTTACGAACCCAAGGATTTGATATTACCACGTACGAAAGACGATTCACAGAATTGTGCCTATTGTGTCTGGGAGCGTTCGAAGATGAGGAAGAGAAGATCGACGCGTTTGTTAAAGGATTACCGGAAAGAATCCAAGAAGATATAAGTTCACACGAGCCCGCCTCCATACAACAGGCATGTAGAATGGCTCACAAACTAGTGAACCAGATTGAAGAAAGAATTAAAGAACAGACTGCTGAAGAGGCCAATGTGAAGCAAGTCAAAAGAAAGTGGGAGGAAAACGGTGATAAGAATCGCCAATACAGCAACAACAGCAATTACAACAATAATCGCAACAATTATCCCAACAATCGCAACTACAACAAACGGCCCAACAACAACAACAACAACAACAGCAACTACAACAATCATCCTAACAACAATAATAACCGCAACAACAACAACAATCAGAAGCAGCTATGCCAAAGGTGTGAAAAGAATCACTCGGGGTTCTGCACCAAATTTTGCAACAAGTGTAAAAGAAATGGTCATAGCGCGGCGAAGTGTGAGGTCTACGGACCAGGGGTTAATAGAACGAAAGGAACAAATGGTGTCGGAACGAGTAATGGCGGAGCAAGTAGTGTTGGAGCAAGTTATGCCAATGTAGTTTGTTATAAATGTGGAAAACCGGGCCACATTATTAGAAATTGCCCGAACCAGGAGAACACGAATGGACAAGGTCGTGGAAGAGTTTTCAATATTAATGCGGCAGAGGCACAGGAAGACCCGGAGCTTGTTACGGGTACGTTTCTTATTGACAATAAATCTGCTTACGTTTTATTTGATTCGGGTGCGGATAGAAGCTATATGAGTAGAGATTTTTGTGCTAAATTAAGTTGTCCATTGACGCCTTTGGATAGTAAATTTTTACTCGAATTAGCAAATGGTAAATTAATTTCAGCAGATAATATATGTCGGAATCGAGAAATTAAACTGGTTAGCGAAACATTTAAGATTGATTTGATACCAGTAGAGTTAGGGAGTTTTGATGTGATAATCGGTATGGACTGGTTGAAAGAAGTGAAAGCAGAGATCGTCTGTTACAAAAATGCAATTCGCATTATACGAGAAAAAGGAAAACCCTTAATGGTGTACGGAGAAAAGGGCAACACGAAGCTACATCTTATTAGTAATTTGAAGGCACAAAAACTAATAAGAAAAGGTTGCTATGCTGTTCTAGCACACGTCGAGAAAGTACAAACTGAAGAAAAGAGCATCAATGATGTTCCCATTGCAAAAGAATTTCCCGATGTATTTCCGAAAGAATTACCGGGATTACCCCCACATCGATCCGTTGAATTTCAAATAGATCTTGTACCAGGAGCTGCACCAATAGCTCGTGCTCCTTACAGACTTGCACCCAGCGAGATGAGAGAACTGCAAAGCCAATTACAAGAACTTTTAGAGCGTGGTTTCATTCGACCAAGCACATCACCGTGGGGAGCTCCTGTTTTGTTTGTCAAGAAGAAAGATGGTACATTCAGGTTGTGTATCGACTACCGAGAGTTGAACAAACTTACCATCAAGAACCGCTACCCACTACCGAGAATCGACGACTTATTTGATCAACTACAAGGCTCGTCTGTTTATTCAAAGATTGACTTACGTTCCGGGTATCATCAAATGCGGGTGAAAGAAGATGATATTCCAAAGACTGCTTTCAGAACACGTTACGTTCATTACGAGTTTATGGTCATGCCGTTTGGTTTAACTAATGCACCAGCTGTGTTCATGGACCTTATGAACCGAGTGTGTGGACCATACCTTGACAAGTTTGTCATCGTTTTCATTGATGACATACTTATTTACTCAAAGAATGACCAAGAACACGGTGAACATTTGAGAAAGGTGTTAGAAGTATTGAGGAAGGAAGAATTGTACGCTAAGTTTTCAAAGTGTGCATTTTGGTTGGAAGAAGTTCAATTCCTCGGTCACATAGTGAACAAAGAAGGTATTAAGGTGGATCCAGCAAAGATAGAAACTGTTGAAAAGTGGGAAACACCGAAAACTCCGAAACACGTACGCCAGTTTTTAGGACTAGCTGGTTACTACAGAAGGTTCATCCAAGACTTTTCCAGAATAGCAAAACCCTTGACTGCATTAACGCATAAAGGGAAGAAATTTGAATGGAATGATGAACAAGAGAAAGCGTTTCAGTTATTGAAGAAAAAGCTAACTACGGCACCTATATTGTCATTGCCTGAAGGGAATGATGATTTTGTGATTTATTGTGACGCATCAAAGCAAGGTCTCGGTTGTGTATTAATGCAACGAACGAAGGTGATTGCTTATGCGTCTAGACAATTGAAGATTCACGAACAAAATTATACGACGCATGATTTGGAATTAGGTGCGGTTGTTTTTGCATTAAAGACTTGGAGGCACTACTTATATGGGGTCAAAAGTATTATATATACCGACCACAAAAGTCTTCAACACATATTTAATCAGAAACAACTGAATATGAGGCAGCGTAGGTGGATTGAATTATTGAATGATTACGACTTTGAGATTCGTTACCACCCGGGAAAGGCAAATGTGGTAGCCGATGCCTTGAGCAGGAAGGACAGAGAACCCATTCGAGTAAAATCTATGAATATAATGATTCATAATAACCTTACTACTCAAATAAAGGAGGCGCAACAAGGAGTTTTAAAAGAAGGAAATTTAAAGGATGAAATACCCAAAGGATCGGAGAAGCATCTTAATATTCGGGAAGACGGAACCCGGTATAGGGCTGAAAGGATTTGGGTACCAAAATTTGGAGATATGAGAGAAATGGTACTTAGAGAAGCTCATAAAACCAGATACTCAATACATCCTGGAACGGGGAAGATGTACAAGGATCTCAAGAAACATTTTTGGTGGCCGGGTATGAAAGCCGATGTTGCTAAATATGTAGGAGAATGTTTGACGTGTTCTAAGGTCAAAGCTGAGCATCAGAAACCATCAGGTCTACTTCAACAACCCGAAATCCCGGAATGGAAATGGGAAAACATTACCATGGATTTCATCACTAAATTGCCAAGGACTGCAAGTGGTTTTGATACTATTTGGGTAATAGTTGATCGTCTCACCAAATCAGCACACTTCCTGCCAATAAGAGAAGATGACAAGATGGAGAAGTTAGCACGACTGTATTTGAAGGAAGTCGTCTCCAGACATGGAATACCAATCTCTATTATCTCTGATAGGGATGGCAGATTTATTTCAAGATTCTGGCAGACATTACAGCAAGCATTAGGAACTCGTCTAGACATGAGTACTGCCTATCATCCACAAACCGATGGGCAGAGCAAAAGGACGATACAAACGCTTGAAGACATGCTACGAGCATGTGTTATTGATTTCGGAAACAGTTGGGATCGACATCTACCGTTAGCAGAATTTTCCTACAACAACAGCTACCATTCAAGCATTGAGATGGCGCCGTTTGAAGCACTTTATGGTAGAAAGTGCAGGTCTCCGATTTGTTGGAGTGAAGTGGGGGATAGACAGATTACGGGTCCGGAGATTATACAAGAAACTACCGAGAAGATCATCCAAATTCAACAACGGTTGAAAACTGCCCAAAGTCGACAAAAGAGCTACGCTGACATTAAAAGAAAAGATATAGAATTTGAAATTGGAGAGATGGTCATGCTTAAAGTTGCACCTTGGAAAGGAGTTGTTCGATTTGGTAAACGAGGGAAATTAAATCCAAGGTATATTGGACCATTCAAGATTATTGATCGTGTCGGACCAGTAGCTTACCGACTAGAGTTACCTCAACAACTCGCGGCTGTACATAACACTTTCCACGTCTCGAATTTGAAGAAATGTTTTGCTAAAGAAGATCTCACTATTCCGTTAGATGAAATCCAAATCAACGAAAAACTTCAATTCATCGAAGAACCCGTCGAAATAATGGATCGTGAGGTTAAAAGACTTAAGCAAAACAAGATACCAATTGTTAAGGTTCGATGGAATGCTCGTAGAGGACCCGAGTTCACCTGGGAGCGTGAAGATCAGATGAAGAAGAAATACCCGCATCTATTTCCAGAAGATTCGTCAACACCTTCAACAGCTTAAAATTTCGGGACGAAATTTATTTAACGGGTAGGTACTGTAGTGACCCGAACTTTTCCATGTTTATATATATTAATTGAGATTGATATTTACATGATTAAACGTTTCCAACATGTTAAGCAATCAAACTTGTTAAGACTTGATTAATTGAAATAGGTTTCATATAGACAATTGACTACCCAAGTTGACCGGTGATTCACGAACGTTAAAACTTGTAAAAACTATATGATGACATATATATGGTTATATATATAGTTAACATGATATTATGATAAGTAAACATATCATTAAGTATATTAACAATGAACTACATATGTAAAAACAAGACTACTAACTTAATGATTTTTAAACGAGACATATATGTAACGATTATCGTTGTAACGACATTTAAATGTATATATATCATATTAAGATATATTAATATATCATAATATCATGATAATATAATAATTTAACATCTCATTAGATATAATAAACAATGGGTTAACAACATTAATTGAGATCGTTAACTTAAAGGTTTCAAAACAACACTTACATGTAACGACTAACGATGACTTAACGACTCCGTTAAAATGTATATACATGTAGTGTATTTAGATGTATTAAAATACTTTTGGAAGACTTCAAGACATATATCGAAACACTCATACTTAACGAAAATGGTTACAGTTACTTTCCCATTCTTTTCTTTCATCAAGAATTCTAGTCGTATTCTTACCCGTATTATACACAGCTTCAAAACGTACTTACTATGGGTATATACCAATAGGAACTAGCATGGGATTCCACTCTTGATTATGTCATGTATGACTAATCAATTTTAACTTCTACCATGAGCTAGTCAACTAACTAGAACTCCTTTTAACCCCACTCACCACTCACCAATTAACACTCATCATTCACTCCATTTCACTTCCAAATCTCTTTCTAATTCTCTCTCAACACACCCACACTATTATGAACGTATTTTTCCAGTAGTTAATCATCATCTTCATCAAAAATCACTTCAAGAATCAAGCTATAATCATCATAGGAAGAACACTTCAAGAATACTTCAAAAATCCCTTCAAGTTTACTAATTTACTTCCAAGCTTTCTAATCCATTCCAAGTAATCATCTAAGATCAAGAAACCTTTGTTATATACAGTAGGTTATCTTTCTTATTCAAGGTAATATTCATATTCAAACTTTGATTCAATTTCTATAACTATAAACTATCTTAATTCGAGCAAAAATCTTACTTGAACTTGTTTTTGTGTCATGATCCTACTTCAAGAACTTTCAAGCCATCCAAGATCCTTTGAAGCTAGATCATTTCTTGTCACTTCCAGTAGGTTTACCTACTAAAATTGAGGTAGTAATGATGTTCATAACATCATTCGATTCATATATATAAAACTATCTTATTCGAAGGTTTAAACTCGTAATCACTAGAACATAGTTTAGTTAATTCTAAACTTGTTCGCAAACAAAAGTTAATCCTTCTAACTTGACTTTTAAAATTAACTAAACACATGTTCTATATCTATATGATATGCTAACTTAATGATTTAAAACCTGGAAACACGAAAAACACCGTAAAACCGGATTTACGCCGTCGTAGTAACACCGCGGGCTGTTTTGGGTTAGTTAATTAAAAACTATGATAAACTTTGATTTAAAAGTTGTTATTCTGAGAAAATGATTTTTATTATGAACATGAAACTATATCCAAAAATTATGGTTAAACTCAAAGTGGAAGTATGTTTTCTAAAATGGTCATCTAGACGTCGTTCTTTCGACTGAAATGACTACCTTTACAAAAACGACTTGTAACTTATTTTTCCGACTATAAACCTATACTTTTTCTGTGTAGATTCATAAAATACAGTTCAATATGAAACCATAGCAATTTGATTCATTCAAAACGGATTTAAAATGAAGAAGTTATGGGTAAAACAAGATTGGATAATTTTTATCATTTTAGCTACGTGAAAATTGGTAACAAATCTATTCCAACCATAACTTAATCAACTTGTATTGTATATTATGTAATCTTGAGATACCATAGACACGTATACAATGTTTCGACCTATCATGTCGACACATCTATATATATTTCGGAACAACCATAGACACTCTATATGTGAATGTTGGAGTTAGCTATACAGGGTTGAGGTTGATTCCAAAATATATATAGTTTGAGTTGTGATCAATACTGAGATACGTATACACTGGGTCGTGGATTGATTCAAGATAATATTTATTGATTTATTTCTGTACATCTAACTGTGGACAACTAGTTGTAGGTTACTAACGAGGACAGCTGACTTAATAAACTTAAAACATCAAAATATATTAAAAGTGTTGTAAATATATTTTGAACATACTTTAATATATATGTATATATTGTTATAGGTTCGTGAATCAACAGTGGCCAAGTCTTACTTCTCGACGAAGTAAAAATCTGTGAAAGTGAGTTATAGTCCCACTTTTAAAATCTAATATTTTTGGGATGAGAATACATGCAGGTTTTATAAATGATTTACAAAATAGACACAAGTACGTGAAACTACATTCTATGGTTGAATTATCGAAATCGAATATGCCCCTTTTTATTAAGTCTGGTAATCTAAGAATTAGGGAACAGACACCCTAATTGACGCGAATCCTAAAGATAGATCTATTGGGCCTAACAAACCCCATCCAAAGTACCGGATGCTTTAGTACTTCGAAATTATATCATATCCGAAGGGTGTCCCGGAATGATGGGGATATTCTTATATATGCATCTTGTTATTGTCGGTTACCAGGTGTTCACCATATGAATGATTTTTATCTCTATGTATGGGATGTGTATTGAAATATGAAATCTTGTGGTCTATTATTATGATTTGATATATATAGGTTAAACCTATAACTCACCAACATTTTTGTTGACGTTTTAAGCATGTTTATTCTCAGGTGATTATTAAGAGCTTCCGCTGTCGCATACTTAAATAAGGACGAGATTTGGAGTCCATGCTTGTATGATATTGTGTAAAAACTGCATTCAAGAAACTTATTTTGTTGTAACATATTTGTATTGTAAATCATTATGTAATGGTCGTGTGTAAACAGGATATTTTAGATTATCATTACTTGATAATCTACATAAAGCTTTTTAAACCTTTATTGATGAAATAAAGGTTATGGTTTGTTTTAAAATGAATGCAGTCTTTGAAAAACGTCTCATATAGAGGTCAAAACCTCGCAACGAAATCAATTAATATGGAACGTTTTTAATCAATAAGAACGGGACATTTCAATTTTTGTCTCTATGCATGGGACGTATATTTATGAGAACTAAAAATGAAATTCTTGTGGTCTATTAAAATGATGGAAATAAATGATTATGATAAACTAATGAACTCATCAACCTTTTGGTTGACACTTTAAAGCATGTTTATTCTCAGGTGTTAAAGAAATCTTCCGCTGTGCATTTGCTCATTTTAAAGATATATTACTTGGAGTCTTTCATAGCATATTTCGAAGAACGTTGCATTCGAGTCATTGAGTTCATCAAAGATTATTATTAAATCAATTTATTGTTGGATAGTGGATATTATGAAATGGTATGCATGCCTGTCAATTTTCGATGTAAAGAAAGTTTGTCTTTTAAAAACGAATGCAATGTTTGTAAAATGTATCATATAGAGGTCAAATACCTCGCAATGTAATCAACTATTGTGAATCGTTTATAATGTATATGAACGGGTCCTTTCAGTTGGTATCAGAGCGGTGGTCTCAGCGAACCAGGTCTGCATTAGTGTGTCTAACTGATAAGTCGATAGGATGCATTAGTGAGTCTGGACTTCGACCGTATCTGCATGTCAAAAGTTTTGCTTATCATTTTGTGTCGAAAATTAACTACTTATCATCCTCAGGAAATTACCTGCTTATCATTTTTAGTCTAAGACACATCTTGCTGTATTGATTGCATGAATAGTGTATAGACAAAAATTCATATCTTAGCATATCTGCTAAATCATATCTTATTGTATCTGTTACTTTAAACTTTGCCTGACATATCCCGCAAAGTCCTCCGTAATCTACGAAATCTTTTGATATATATATATATATATATATATATATATATATATATATATATATATATATATATATATATATATATATATATATATATATATATATATTCTATGTAATTAGAATACCATCCGTTAGCCAAAATCATTTCATATCGAAAAAAAAATCCTTTATCCAATCGTACGAAATGGAATTCGTCATCAGTTCAAGTCACTCAGATTCCGAAATGGAATCCCATTCAAGCTCCGAAAGCAGTGTGACCGGAATAGATCAACCAATCAGTCATCACCTATTCTGGATGAATTGGGGATGAGTTCGTAGCCTCCTCAATCATTGGAGACAAGAAGAAGGTGATCCCTTCCATCCACCACATTGCCCTCTTGATGAAGAACCTGAAGCACTTACCGGCGAATCTGTCCGAAACACCATTTTCTCGCTCATTTCCAGAGTATCTCGTCACGATTATATATTACATCAAATTTTAGATTTTATTTATCCGCTCGTCCGAACCGACAATCACCCCGGTGTAATAGAAGAAGTCAACGAGCTTCGCGCTCGGGTAGTGGCTTTGGAGAATATGGTGCAGAGATTACAAACACCAGCAGCAGCATCAGCAGCATAACCAGTACCACCATCATCAACGCCAACAGTACCATTACCACCTCCAACCATAACCGCGTCGTAAACCTCAACTTCACAATCTGTCCCACGAGCATCAACGTCATACGCACCATAGATACCAAGGAGTACCAACAACAATAACTGATGAAGTATTAATTCATAACTTCATTGGAGAAACATTCCGCGGCGATTATGTAATCTCTAAAGTCTTAGAGATTATCTAATCTAGCCCTAACCATAAATCAGTTAAGCGAACCAAAATGATGGAAGGAAGAGTAGAAACCCTGACAAAAATGGTGTGTGATTAACAAGCTAAACTTGCTTTACCAACAACATCAATAGTACCATCAGCGTTACCAGCATCGTCAGAACAGTCAACATCCGAATCAACAACACCGATAACATCACAAACTCCGTCAGTTCAAGAATCACTGTGGACATCATTACGAATCAATAACGTTTATATTGTATCAACGAGTTATGAAGAATTAACTCATTTCCTTTGAAGAAATTATATGTATATTATATATATATATATATATATATATATATATATATATATATATATATATATATATATATTGAAATAAATCTTTCAGTGCTAAGCTATTGTGTGTGAATCTTAACTACTCGGTTAATTCATATTACAAATATGCAATAATGTACGTCCTTCGGCTGCAACTTAACCAGCGTTAACTACAATCTCTGTCGCAATTCAACAAATTCCAATTCATAATAAATCAAGTATATATTTGATTTTACACTTTCATCATCAATGTACCCGAAACTTTTCAGATAACATCATTCGTACTTTGCAAAATTCACAAGAATTCCACGAACCGAACACCATACATCAACAAATAACGAAGTATTGATTCATAATTTCAATGTCATTAAAGAAATACTGCGTAAAAGTTATGTACTTTTTAAAGCCTTTAGGGATTATTCAATTCTAGTTTCAACCGTAAATCAAATGAGTTTAATTTAACATTAACTTATTAAATCTATGTTACATCTGAAGAAAATATACATATATATATTTTCATAAAGACTGTAATAAAATTCTTTTGTACAAAATATTAATTGTGAAATTTTTTTTAACGGGTAGGTAATACCCGAGAGATATATAAATTCACAATTAATATGTTACATTCTTCGAATCTGATTCAGCAAATCATCCATTATACTCCCTACTTTCACAACAATATACATTCTTTTATAGAAATCAAAACAACCATACTCATTCAAAATTTAATTACATATTCTGATTTTGAAATCTCAAAATTTAACTTGAGATATGACCAAAATCATCACTCTTAGATCCTTACATCTTTCACAAGCTATATTTTGACTTCAAAACTGTGTTAGAACATCAAATGTATGTTAACGATTACAATCTGTGTTCAAACCCTTCGAAAATTTCTGAAGACACTTCGAATGATGAGCAATCGAGATGATGATCCAACCACATGTTACCCACAGTTATATACCCGAAAAACTCTTGAAACCAAAGTAAAAGTTTAAACAACGTATCCGCGTCAGATTCTTTGGCATTTATTAGCAAAAATAACTTTGCGACTCCTATTCAAAGTAGCCAGTTTTGTCACAGCTCCAGCAAGTCAACTTCGACTTTTTAGTCAGACTAACCTTATTATAACCTTGAGATATACACCATCGTTACCAGGGAAACTTTTACATTCCACCATATTATTAGCAGATGTACCAACAACTTCATTACCCTTTGACTTTAGCCTCTCCAAAAAGTCATCATAATTATTCATTGAAACCCCATCATTTACTCATTCGCATCTTGTAATGAGAATTGCCATACAAATCATTGGGAATTAGCAATCATTATTTTGAAATCTTGCAGCATGTCTGCGCCAACAGTTATATGTGTATATATAACGTCTATCTTCTGGACTTAATTTGAATGTGAAGTTTCTGAAAAACACTCCGAACTACGAATTGGTTCTCCGAAAATGGAAAAAATGCTGATGAAGCAGCAAAAACTATAAACGACTTTAAATGGTAAAAGCTGGATGATAATGATGAAGTGTGCTGGCAAAGCGCAGAAAAAGAGAAGTTTTGGAACTGGAAAACGGATTGAGCAAAGTAGGAAGGAGGCTGTAGACAAATTACAAAGACTGAACCTGACTTTAAAGGATCCAAATGATTCAGTACCTGCTGAAGTCATTAACGAATACCTTGCTCCTGAATCTAAACCCCTGCGGACAATATTCTTCATCATCCTCTGATATTAGAAATTCTAAAATATCATCATATCTTTCATTATAAATATCCTCCATATTTCTGAAGATATTTTCTTAATTTTTCTTATTTGAAATCATTTACCTCTTCGCGCTATCTGTATTACATCATAAAAGAAACTATTTTAGTTTCTAAATTCTGAAAGATTCAAGTTTAAAATAGGAATATTTTGAAGTAGTGTTGAGAACTGAAGCATGAATTAGTATAATATAATGACACTTGATCAATGTGATTATATTACAGTAAGTCATGCTGAGTTTCTAAATGGAACGTGATGATTCACAGATCATAACATCATCATGTGCCATGTTATACGACTTTTGTATTCTATTTAACCTCTAAAATATCAAGAAAATATTTCTTGATGATTCGGCCTTTTCCAAGGTATTCTAGTAATTTGACAAGTCAAGATCGTGCCATCACAATTTCCTTCCTAGAACATTAACAATGTTCATTCCGAAATTCATATCTGTGAATTCTGGACCATTACAAGCGGTGCTTAATCGCAAGAAGAAGAAACGAAAGGACAAAACTCCGAAATAGAAATTGGGGTATAAATTGCAGTAAATAAAAGAGAGCATTAACTGTGAATGATAATGATTATAGAAGACAGAAGCAGAGACTTTGAAATATAAGGGAACATATAAAGCCCAATGACAAACCAGAAATTTTAAACCATATATCGATGCATATAGCAATATAAAGACACGGGAGAACTAGAAACACTATAAACCCAAGAGTATAGTAGAAGTAAATAGATTCTGCGGTAGATGAAAAAGAAGAATGACCGATATGAAAGTTAGAAGTATATCGAGAATCAGAGCTGGATGGAGCATATTGATGAATACTTTAAAATATGAGTTGAGGGGGAAAGAATAGAAGGTGATGAAACATGACTAGGAACTTAGAAATCAACAGATTTAACTCACACAATGGCAGAATAAGTGAATCAAACCCTCTAGTGAATAGGTTAAGTTTTTTTTTGATTAATTTAGTCAAATCACAACTAAATCAAGTGTGATTAGATCAACACCTAGAGCTATTATTCACCACATGGGTGATTTGGACTGAGAGAGAATCGGAGGAGCTCACTAGATCTGAGTGTGTGTAACAAATAAGAGGCTTAACCTAAAATGAAGAACATAAGACTTTATATACCCCTGCTGTTGACTCACCCATATGATTCATTCATCACACGTACGAGTTGGCTTCATCAGCCGTACGGGTGATCACTCACTCGTGTCTTCTCATTTAGGTTGTAATCGTGACTTAGCTCAGCATCAACCGTGCGTATGAGCCTGTCAGCCGTACTAGTGAGGCTTCACTCGTACGTCTGACTAAGTCTAACATAGTCAAACATCTAAATCTCGTTCCTGCAGTTCCTGTAACCACATACAAACACAGGATAATAATGAGCAATCATGGTGGCCTGTAAACTGTTGTACCTGCAATGGACGTGGGTAGATGTCTAGGGACTTGCATAAAATGCATCAACAGAAGGTGTGAGTTGTAAGGAAACGAAGGAGGTGAATTTATAAGAAAATCTCCGACAGAATAATTAAAATGGACGATCGCATTTAAAGCGGATCCTAATTTCCTTGATTACCGGAGAGTCAAATCTTATAAAGAAGATTTTCTTCAAATCCCTTGAAATCTGGGAATCAATCATATCTACGTCAAATGATAAGATGAATCTACACTTACTCATTTCACTCTTCTATGTTAGCTTCATTCGTACTCTTCATATAAATGGATTGTTTATCCAAATTATTCGCTGATGATAAAACTCTAATTTTCAGCCCGTATGTATCATGGAAACATACTTATTATCATTCACGACCTTTCCACTTAAATTTCGGGACGAAATTTCTTTAACGGGTAGGTACTGTGACAACCCGAAAATTTCCAACCAAATTTAAACTTTAATCTTTATATGTTTCCGACACAATAAGCAATATTTGTTAAGTTAAATTTCAAGAATTTTAAACTATGTTCATACATTCATTCAACCTCGACCAAGTTCCAACGATTCACGAACCATTAAACGAATATGATTATATATGTATATGTGTATATATATTATAACTTGAAACGTAAACAAAATATTAGATTAAATACTTTATATGATTGTATCTGTTTCAAAATGTTTATCAATGGAATTAGAAGATAAGATCAAATGATTGAATTATCAGATATATTAAATTATGATTACAAGTCTCTGTTGAAAGGCCCACGTTGATTTGAGAAATCTTTCCATTTTAACAATATTCGGAAAATGGTAAAGTAATTTATAAATAAGAATAAATTGTCAATAATTGAGAACTAGACAAAGGATAGTGGAAGATTGAAACTCATAAAGACTCGATTGATCTATTTAGTTTCAAACGTACAAAAACGTTTTCAGTTTAAAAAGAACTTTATTATTAAAACGTATATAACTTTTATAAATATCTAGAACCACTTTTGACAACTCATTACTTAACTAGTATGATAAAGATAACGATATTTATATTTTATTTTATTAAATATATATAACGATTTAAATTAATATTATATATATTTATACGCGTATAATACGTACATAGTTTTATACTTTTACTATACTTAAACTTTACCTTTACTTTATTTTTACTTTACTTTAACTTTAATAATTCACTTTAATAATTCATACTTTAATAATTTATACTTTAATAATTCACTTTAATAATTCATACTTTAATAATTCACTTTAATAATTCATACTTTAATAATTCACTTTAATAATTCATACTTTAATAATTCACTTTAATAATTCAAAAATCTATTATAAATAGAATTCAATAGGTTTCATTATTTCATAGAAACTTGAAAATATTTTTCTCTAAACTCTCTCAATCGATTTACATATATATATTTACTCCGTATTATTTCAAGATATTATTAGTATACATAAAATATTACGACGGAGTGCTGTCCGAGTGATTTCGAAATTGTTTTTCGAGTAGGATAGGATTAAGGAAATTATGGCTTATAGCTATGGAGGTGATTGAGTATGGTTCATGGGTATGCTCGTGAGGTCAATATAGTGTTTATCATTTTCGTTGCGTCTACGTACCTTTCCTGCAATATTGAATCTCAATATTGATACGTGAGTACTCATAATTTAACTTTTACATACTAATAGTGTATCCCTGACTAGTGCTCGAGTATTTAGGATTATGCATGCTTGTACTTTTGATATTGCCCTTAGACAGGTTAGGTTGAATCTTGAATTAGTTACACTTGCGGTTGATATAAGGTATAAGATATGCATGTCCTTGGAAAGCTAGCGAAAAATTAAGAACTTTTCCTTTAGATATCGAATGGTTTCGATGAACGGATTAGAAGTTATAATCAATTGAATTTTCGATATTTTTATTAAAAATGATTATTATTATCGTCGTTTTTATCGTCGTTCTAGTTTTATCTTATTATTATCATTATTATTATCTTTATCAATAAAAGGGATTTATCATTAAAAATTATTTTTTTTATTACTATCGTTATTATCGTTAAAGTTATAATTAGTATTATTATTATTATTATTATTATCCAATTATCATTATTATTATTATTATTAGTATTATTATTATTATTATCATTATTAATATATATATATATATATATATCATTATTTAAAAATGGTTATTGTTATTGTTATTATTATTATTACTATATTATCATTAAGATAATTATTAGTATTATCGTTAATAATATTATAGTAACTATCATTATTAATATTAGTGTAATTAAAACAAATAATTGTAACACCTAAATATTTTGATTACTATTATTATCATTATTATGAACACGATATAAAAGACGATTAAAAGCTATTAAACGAAACGATTAGGAAATAATGAGTAAGAGTACCATGATGAAATTAAAATATTATAAGATATTAATTTAGATAAAATTATCGTTCTTATTATTTTTATCATTACTATTATTATTAAAAGTATCGTTAGTATTAAAACTATCATTTTAACAAAAATTATCATTTTAATAGAAATGTCATTGTTACTATAAAATATCATTATTATTATTATTTTAAATAGAATTATTATTTTAAAGATAATATTAAAAATTATCGTAAATATTAAAGTTATCATAATTAGAATTATCGTTTTATCATAATGTCATCTTAGTAATTATAAATATTGATATTTTTATAATAATAATTATTATTACAAAATAATACAACTTTTACTTACTATCATTATAGATATTATTTTATCAAATAAATATGTGATACAAACATATTTTACTACGTGTAATAACTTACTTTAATAATACCTATCATATTATCTTTATGATATTAAATGAACCCTATAAATTTTATTACTTAATATATATAAAAGTATATTTTATTATATAAATTTAATATAAAATTTTATTTATTAATAAATAAATTATATTATTTACTCTAATAAATCTTTTAAAAATATTTAAAAATATAAAACGACGATATTTAAACTATATATTAATCATGTATAGATTTTTGGAAATTATTTTGAGTCAAATTTACTTTTGTTGACTTTTGCATATTAGTCTCGAGCATTAGGATTGTGGTACACTATGACTTGACCTAATTTGTTAGACAAATATTGACCAACATATAAATATATATAATTAATTTAGGTTCGTGAATCCGAGACCAACCTTGCACTTGTTCAATGACGTTATATGTATTTTTACTACGAAATACAGTATGGTGAGTTTCATTTGCCTTTTTACCCTTTATATTTTTGGGCTGAGAATACATGCGCAACTTTTATAAATGTTTTACGAAATAGACACAAGTACGTGAAACTACATTCTATGGTTGAATTATCGAAATCGAATATGCCCCTTTTTATTAAGTCTGGTAATCTAAGAATTAGGGAACAGACACCCTAATTGACGCGAATCCTAAAGATAGATCTATTGGGCCTAACAAACCCCATCCAAAGTACCGGATGCTTTAGTACTTCGAAATTTATATCATGTCCGAAGGAGGATCCCGGAATGATAGGGGATATTCTTATATGTATCTAGTTAATGTCGGTTACCAGGTGTTCACCATATGAATGATTATTTTTGTCTCTATGCATGGGACGTATATTTATGAGAACTAAAAATGAAATTCTTGTGGTCTATTAAAATGATGGAAATAAATGATTATGATAAACTAATGAACTCACCAACCTTTTGGTTGACACTTTAAAGCATGTTTATTCTCAGGTGTTAAAGAAATCTTCCGCTGTGCATTTGCTCATTTTAAAGATATTACTTGGAGTCTTTCATAGCATATTTCGAAGAACGTTGCATTCGAGTCATTGAGTTCATCAAAGATTATTATTAAATAAATTTATAGTTGGATAGTGGATATTATGAAATGGTATGCATGCCTGTCAATTTTCGATGTAAAGAAAGTTTGTCTTTTAAAAACGAATGCAATGTTTGTAAAATGTATCATATAGAGGTCAAATACCTCGCAATGTAATCAACTATTGTGAATCGTTTATAATGTATATGAACGGGTCCTTTCATATATATGGATATACATATGGTTAAAATGAGATTATGATAAGTAAGTATCTCCATAAGTATATTAACAATGAGTTACATACATATAAACAAGACTACTAACTTAAGGATTTCAAAACGAGACATATATGTAACGATTATCGTTGTAACGACATTTAAATGAATATATATCATATTAAGATATATTAATATATCATAATATCATGATAATATAATAATTTAAAATCTCATTTGATATTATAAACATTGGGTTAACAACATTTAACAAGATCGTTAACCTAAAGGTTTCAAAACAACACTTACATGTAACGACTAACGATGACTTAACGACTCAGTTAAAATGTATATACATGTAGTGTTTTAATATGTATTTATACACTTTTGAAAGACTTCAATACACTTATCAAAATACTTCTACTTAACAAAAATGCTTACAATTACATCCTCGTTCAGTTTCATCAACAATTCTACTCGTATGCACCCGTATTTGTACTCGTACAATACACAGCTTTTAGATGTATGTACTATTGGTATATATACTCCAATGATCAGCTCTTAGCAGCCCATGTGAGTCACCTAACACATGTGGGAACCATCATTTGGCAACTAGCATGAAATATCTCATAAAATTACAAAAATATGAGTAATCATTCATGACTTATTTACATGAAAACAAAATTACATATCCTTTATATCTAATCCATACACCAACGACCAAAAACACCTACAAACACTTTCATTCTTCAATTTTCTTCATCTAATTAATCTCTCTCAAGTTCTATCTTCAAGTTCTAAGTGTTCTTCATATATTCTACAAGTTCTAGTTACATAAAATCAAGAATACTTTCAAGTTTGCTAGCTCACTTCCAATCTTGTAAGGTGATCATCCAACCTCAAGAAATCTTTATTTCTTACAGTAGGTTATCATTCTAATACAAGGTAATAATCATATTCAAACTTTGGTTCAATTTCTATAACTATAACAATCTTATTTCAAGTGATTATCTTACTTGAACTTGTTTCCGTGTCATGATTCTGCTTCAAGAACTTCGAGCCATCCAAGGATCCGTTGAAGCTAGATCCATTTTTCTATTTTCCAGTAGGTTTATCCAAGGAACTTAAGGTAGTAATGATGTTCATAACATCATTCGATTCATATATATAAAGCTATCTTATTCGAAGGTTTAAACTTGTAATCACTAGAACATAGTTTAGTTAATTCTAAACTTGTTCGCAAACAAAAGTTAATCCTTCTAACTTGACTTTTAAAATCAACTAAACATATGTTCTATATCTATATTATAAGCTAACTTAATGATTTAAAACCTGGAAACACGAAAAACACCGTAAAACCGGATTTACGCCGTCGTAGTAACACCGCGGGCTGTTTTGGGTTAGTTAATTAAAAACTATGATAAACTTTGATTTAAAAGTTGTTATTCTGAGAAAATGATTTTTATTATGAACATGAAACTATATCCAAAAATTATGGTTAAACTCAAAGTGGAAGTATGTTTTCTAAAATGGTCATCTAGACGTCGTTCTTTCGACTGAAATGACTACCTTTACAAAAACGACTTGTAACTTATTTTTCCGACTATAAACCTATAATTTTTCTATTTAGATTCATAAAATAGAGTTCAATATGAAACCATAGCAATTTGATTCACTCAAAACGGATTTAAAATGAAGAAGTTATGGGTAAAACAAGATTGGATAATTTTTCTCATTTTAGCTACGTGAAAATTGGTAACAAATCTATTCCAACCATAAATTAATCAACTTGTATTGTATATTATGTAATCTTGAGATACCATAGACACGTATACAATGTTTCGACCTATCATGTCGACACATCTATATATATTTCGGAACAACCATAGACACTCTATATGTTAATGTTGGAGTTAGCTATACAGGGTTGAGGTTGATTCCAAAATATATATAGTTTGAGTTGTGATCAATACTGAGATACATATACACTGGGTCGTGGATTGATTCAAGATAATATTTATCAATTTATTTCTGTACATCTAACTGTGGACAACTAGTTGTAGGTTACTAACGAGGACAGCTGACTTAATAAACTTAAAACATCAAAATATATTAAAAGTGTTGTAAATATATTTTGAACATACTTTGATATATATATGTATATATTGTTATAGGTTCATAAATCAACCAGTGGCCAAGTCTTACTTCCCGACGAAGTAAAAATCTGTGAAAGTGAGTTATAGTCTCACTTTTAAAATCTAATATTTTTGGGATGAGAATACATGCAGGTTTTATAAATGATTTACAAAATAGACACAAGTACGTGAAACTACATTCTATGGTTGAATTATCGAAATCGAATATGCCCCTTTTTATTAAGTCTGGTAATCTAAGAATTAGGGAACAGACACCCTAATTGACGCGAATCCTAAAGATAGATCTATTGGGCCTAACAAACCCCATCCAAAGTACCGGATGCTTTAGTACTTCGAAATTTATATCATATCCGAAGGGTGTCCCGGAATGATGGGGATATTCTTATATATGCATCTTGTTAATGTCGGTTACCAGGTGTTCACCATATGAATGATTTTTATCTCTATGTATGGGATGTGTATTGAAATATGAAATCTTGTGGTCTATTGTTACGATTTGATATATATAGGTTAAACCTATAACTCACCAACATTTTTGTTGACGTTTAAAGCATGTTTATTCTCAGGTGAATATTAAGAGCTTCCGCTGTTGCATACTAAAATAAGGACAAGATTTGGAGTCCATGTTTGTATGATATTGTGTAAAAACTGCATTCAAGAAACTGATTTCGATGTAACATATTTGTATTGTAAACCATTATGTAATGGTCGTGTGTAAACAGGATATTTTAGATTATCATTATTTGATAATCTACGTAAAGCTTTTTAAACCTTTATTTATGAAATAAAGGTTATGGTTTGTTTTAAAAATGAATGCAGTCTTTGAAAAACGTCTCATATAGAGGTCAAAACCTCGCAACGAAATCAATTAATATGGAACGTTTTTAATCAATAAGAACGGGACATTTCATGGTGCCAGTATGGATCCCATTCATAGCCGTATGTACTGTAGAATACTTGAGCTGGGTCATATGTAGGGTACGGTGGTCGGGTCTGTATAGTCCAAGGAGAAAATACGGGCATTGGAGTCGCAATGTAAGTTGCATTTATGTGTGCACGATGACTCATGATTTGGTTTTGATGATACTGCCAATCTTGAAATGCTCGTTGTCTAGCCATTTCATACTCATGATGAGCCATAAAAAGTTGCATTTCTGTCATCTCATTCTCCCCTCCCGCGTTACCTTGCTGCTGATCTCTTTCGAACTGTGGGTGCGAGCCCTCATATGGTGCTGCAGCGTTATGTTTTTTCTTTAAAACCTTAGCACCATGATATACTTTTAAACCAATTGTATCACGGGGTTCCGGTGCTGCAATTATTAATCCCCCCAATTTCTATCGACTCCGAGATACTCAGCAATTAGGGTAACAAAGATACCACCTCCTATTATCCTATTAGGTCGTATACTCTTAACTATAGCTGATAAATAATAACCCACACAATAAGGTATACTCACAGCGCTTTGTGGGTCTCGAATACACATGAGATAAAATAAATCATTCTCATTTACTTTCTCTTTGTTCTTACCTCGCTGTGTAATCGAATTTGCTAAGAACCTATGGATTACTCTTAGCTCAGCTCTATCAATATCAGTGCAAGAGTTATTCCCCCTACGAAATCGGGTATGCCTAGTCATTCTACTCCATACACCATTCATATCAAAATTCTCATCAATTCTTCTACCATTAAGTATCAACCCTTGAAAATCAATAGATGCCAACTCCTCAGGCGTATATATACACAAAGCTTGAGCCATGTCTAGTAGAGACATATGGCGCATCACTCCTCCTAATAAAAATCTAATAAAACTACGATCGGTTAAGGTAGATACCCGATCATTTATTTCAATACTTCACAATAACTCCACACACCATTCTCTATATACACGCCTACGTATATTAAACAAACATTCCCAATCACTGAAAGTAGAATTACCATACCTTTGTGTAAGTAATTCTCTGATTGGACCGGCTAATCCAACTGTTTCTAATTGTTCCCAATCTATGACTCTAGGTACTTCAACAACATTAGACTGAAGGGTGTGCAAGTTCCTCTGGTATTTTGGATAATCTATCCAATGTCGATCAAACCTTAAATTAGGATGTAAATCTGCCAATTCTATATTTGAATATGGAATGTATTGATGTGGTAGTTCTTGTCTATATAGGTCATTAATCTCCTGTTCTGCTGCATTCTCAGGAGGAGCATTGTGAGCCTGAGATGCGAATGAAGATTCACCCCTTTCAGTCTGCAAAACATATCAAACACAATTTTTGTGCATCCAAATATGCATTAGTGTTAGCAAAATCATAAATCAAAACAATTACAATGACATGTTTAATCTATATTAAACTTTATACACATTTTCATAATATTAACAATTCTAGAATTTTACAAATGAACATATATGAGAATGTATACAATGATCTTTAGCTTTTATCTCAAATAACATGTCAAAATAATCATCACTAGCAATTAAACAAGTTCCAATTGGCATTAATATCAATTAAATTGAGTTCATGCATTTTTGACTCAAAAAGTCCACTTTAATTCTTGAAAATCATGTTTAAGATCAAAGTTTTGATTATTTAGCAACCTAAACATGTTATACTACTCAATTTAGTATAAACTAACAACAAAATTCAGCCATAACCCGTTTATATCAAAAAGTCCCAATTTTGCTCAAGAACACAAACCCTAGATTACTCAAAATTTGAAGTTTAAGTCTTCTAATAGTGTTAAATAGCATCAATATAGGTTATACAAGCACAAAATACAATCAATTTTAACACAATTACACTAGAAATCATCAAAATCAAATTAGGTATATTCTTGTTCAAGAACACTAATAATCCGAATTAAAGGGTGTTTAGATGTAGAAATTACCGATTTTTTTGAGTAACTTCTTGGTAGCATCCTTCTCAACATGATTTTAGCAAAAAATTTGATGTTTATCGGTGAAAAATCGCGATTTTGGGAGTGGTTTTTTTGGGTTTTTTCTCAAAAAAAAAAATGAGATGGGGTGTGTGGAAACTGGTCTGTTCGACCAGTTTATCTGGGTTAGGTTTCCTGACCTCCGTGAGTGCGGTGGTGGGTACCCACAAAGTACCGCGACTGCTGTTTTTTTTAATAAAAAAACTTTTATTAATAAAACAATTACTTGATTAATTTAAAATTTTTTTTTCCTTTTTAGGACGAGGTTGTTTCGGTACGTTGACCTAGTCCGTCCCTCAACAAAATTTTAAAATTTCGTCATTTTAAAGCGTTGTTTTAAAAGCAAAGATTTTTGGGTTTTCTAATGTTTTTGGCATACTTTAATTCAATAAGTTTAAAAATAATGATAATAAAAGTTCTCGTCCCTCCCTTGGGTAGAGCAATTTCGGTTCAATGACCTAGTCTTCAACTCACGTCGAATTTTGAAAATCATATTTTTAACTTAACGAAATAAAGTAAATTTTTGTTTTTTAAATTCACACCAAACTTAAATTTAAAATGCATAAAATTAAAAATTCATATTACTATTAAAAATTCACACCAAACTTATATTATATTTTTGTTTTTATACATACAAACTTATATTAATATTTACAATTTTAAATATATTGATTTTAAAAGTTTTACAATATTAATTTAATATTAATTTTAAAAACAAAGTAAAAATAAAATTAAAAATATTTTTGGTCTTTTATCCCACTTTAATCAATCAAATATTATAAAAAATATACGCCCCTCTTTTCGGTAAAGTAATTTCGGCTATTTTACCTAGTTTTACTCCTGACGAATTTCTGAAATATTTTGGGTTGATTGATTAAAGATATTTATACCTTAAGAATAAACGGTAAATTTCGCAGTGATGTAATAAATTTTTATATGATATCAATAATTTCGGTCGCAAAACCTAATTTTATTGAATACCAATTTAATACTTTAAAGCGAACGATTTAGCGTTTATTATCAAAAGGTTAAAAATAATAATAAAAATAAAAATAAAAACTGTACATACTTACCTGTGAAATAGAATTCTTAGTGACCTGCTTTAGCCCACTCATAAGATAGTCGGACTAATTGGTTTTCCATAGCTACATAGGCGTAACCTCGAGCATTCAACGTTTTTTCTTCTAAACATATGAACGGTCCATCTCTGCATAAAGTAACAAACTCGGTATTGGAATATGTCTGATTCGTCGAGCATTTTCCTTCGTGTGACCATTTTCCGCATTTGTGACATCTTTCAAGGTGTCGTGCTCTTCTTTTAACTGCAGATTTTGATTTTCCTTTACCAAACTGTAACTTATTATTTTCGTTCCTGGATTCTTTTCTTACTCCGTCCAATTTACCTCTGATTAATGATACTATTTCACTTGGAAGGGTGTCATTATTACGTTTAGTAATTCAAGCGTGTAGCATTAGACCATGGTTTAATTCACAGGAAGTCTTCATCTCGTAAAACCTAAAAAAAATAAAAATTCAGAATGGGGGGAGAAGACTAGTTCTTTAGGGTCTGCTAGGGAAAGACCATTCGGATTCCATTCTCGAGAACTACACGAAAACAGAACATCTAACTCTAACAGAAATACATATTACCCTAAAAAGATTCGAACCTCCCCACACTTAGTTAGATGTAGTGTTGAAATTGTGATTAACGTTATTTTCAATTGGATTATCAACAATTTGTATATCTCTGACTTTTTCTTCAATCCATTTGTTGATTTCCTCCGTAGCTTTCACAAATTCAACTAACATCGCCTTTTCTTTTGGTGATAAATTGGATATTAATCGGTTACATAACTTAAAGTTTCCCTTAATCTTAGCATCGTGAATCCGTTTATAAAGTTTCATCGTTGAACTGTTAAAAACGGGTTCATCTAATTTCTTATCATCAACGGGGTTCTTTGTGATCGGATCATCATTAAGTGTTTCTTCATCTTCCCTACACTTATGCGTTTTTATTGGTTTAACAGTTTTGGTTGGTGGAGATCTAAACTTTCGGTTCACAAAGGTGATCGATGTATCACCATCCCTAAGTGTCATTCTACCTTCTCTTACATCAATGAATGCCTCGGTGGTTGCTAAAAATGGGCGACCTAAAATTAGAGGAATATCAAGGTTTTCCTCCATATTAATCACTATGAAGTTTGCAATAAAGGTCAAACTTTCCACGTTAACACGTAAATTATTTGCTATTCCAACCGGGTGTTTAATGGTTAGGTCAAATGATTGAACACCTATTTTGGTTGGTTTTAATTTACCCATACCTAATCTTTTGTATAAGGAAAGAGGCATAATATTTGTACTTGCTCCTAAATCTACGTGTCCATTATATACAGCACCATCATTAAGTAAGCAAGAAATGATAAATTCACCCGGGTCTCCTGCTTTAGTAAGTCGAGTTGGTTTGTAAACCTTTTTCGGGTGTTCTTTTCTTGGTTCTTTCACTTCTATTTGAACTTCTTGTTCACATTTTTCTTTATTTCTTGGAATGGGAGGTTTGTATAAGAATTCTTCTTCATCACTCCAATTTGAATCCTCCCTATTTTCCAATTTTGATTTTTCATATGTTGTTGATAACATATTTATGTTTTCATTTTTAGGGTTTTCTTGGGTGGTGAAATTATGATTGACTTCATTGTCAACTTCCATCGGACCATGTATGTAATGTTTAACTCTGTGACCATTAACTTTAAATTCAATCCCATTTGAATTTATTAACTCTATTGTTCCGTATGGGAAAACTCTTTTGACTATAAATGGTCCAGACCATCTTGATTTCAATTTTCCAGGAAATAGCTTGAATCGTGAATTGAAAAGAAGAACTCTGTCTCCTTCTTTAAATTCTTTTGAACTTCTGATTCTTTTATCATGCCATTTCTTCGTTCTTTCTTTATAGATTAATGAATTTTCGTATGCTTCATGTCTCAATTCTTCTAATTCGTTTAGTTGACTTAACCGTAGACGTCCGACTTCATGTAAATCAAGATTACATGCCTTCAAAGCCCAAAATGCTTTGTGTTCAATTTCTACTGGAAGATGACATGCTTTTCCGTAAACGAGTTTAAAAGGTGTGGTTCCAATTGGAGTTTTGTAGGCTGTTCTAAAAGCCCAGAGTGCATCCTCCAATTTAATGGACCATTCCTTCGGATTTGATCCTACGGTTTTCTCTAGAATACGTTTTAAAGCTCGGTTGGTATTTTCAACTTGTCCACTTGTTTGTGGATGATATGCAGTGGAGATTTTATGAGTTACTCCATATCTTTTGAGAACTTTCTCAAGTTGATTATTACAAAAATGAGTACCCGATCACTTATTAAAGCTTTCGGTGTTCCAAACCTTGCAAAAAGACGTTTTAAAAAGTTGACTACAACTCGTACATCGTTAGTCGGGAGAGCTTGTGCTTCCGCCCATTTAGATACATAATCAATGGCAACGAGAATGTAGAGATTATTATGAGATTTTGGAAATGGACCCATAAAGTCAATACCCCAAATGTCAAATACTTCACATACTTGAATGACATTTTGTGGTATTTCATCACGTTGACTTATTTTTCCGGCCCTTTGACAAGCATCACAGGATTTGCAAAGAAGGTGTGCGTCTTTGAAAATTGTAGGGCAATAGAATCCAACATCATAAACTTTTCTTGCTGTAAGTTGAGGCCCATAATTCCCTCCTGTTGGTCCTGTGTGACAATAGTTTAAGATTTGACTAGCTTCATCTCCGAATACACATCGGCGTATTATTCCATCGGGACAACTTTTAAAAAAATGTGGATCTTCCCAGAAATAGTGTTTTATATCACTAAAGAATTTCTTTCGTTTTTGGTACGATAATCCTTTTTCAAGGAATCCACATACTAAATAGTTTGCATAGTCTGCAAATCATGGAATTTTATTATAATCTATCTTCAATAGATATTCATCAGGAAAGTTATCTTGTATGGCCGATTCATTTAGAACTTCTAATTCAGGATTTTCAAGACGAGAAATATGATCAGCGGCGAGATTTTCTGCTCCCTTTTTATCTCGGATTTCAATATCGAACTCTTGTAAGAGTAAGATCCAGCGGATTAATCGTTGTTTGGCATCTTGTTTCGAAAATAGGTATCTAAGAGCAGAATGGTCGGTATAGACCACCGTTTTAGCTAGAACGAGATATGAACGAAATTTGTCAAAAGCAAAGACAATAGCAAGGAGTTCTTTTTCAGTAGTTGTATAGTTCATTTGTGCTCCTTGTAAGGTCTTACTAGCATAATAAATAGGTTGAAATCATTTTTCAATCCTTTGTCCTAAAACGGCCCCCATTGCAAAATCGCTTGCATCGCACATTAGTTCAAATGGTAGATTCCAATTTGGAGTTATCATGATCGGCGCATTAGTGAGTTTCTCTTTAAGAATATTAAAAGATTTGATGTATTCATCTGAAAAGATGAATGGAGCATCCTTTTTTAGGAGTTTATTCATAGGAATGGTAATTTTAGAAAACTCTTTTATAAAACGTCGGTAAAAACCGGCATGCCCTAGAAAACTCCTAACTCCTCTAACATTGGTGGGATGTGGAAGTTTAGCAATTACATCTACTTTAGCTCTATCCACTTCAATTCCTTCCTTTGAAATTTTATGTCCAAGAACGATGCCTTCTTTAACCATGAAATGGAATTTCTCCCAATTAAGTACTAGATTTGATTGTTCGCATCTAATAAGCATTCGTTCAAGATTAACTAGACATGATTCAAATGTATCACCGAAGACTGAAAAGTCATCCATGAAAACTTCCATGCATTCTTCTATCATGTCGTGAAAAATCGCCATCTTGCACCTTTGAAAGGTTGCAGGGGCGTTGCAAAGTCCAAATGGCATGCGTTTGTAAGCAAAAGTACCATAAGGGCACGTGAATGTGGTTTTCTCTTGGTCCTCGGGTGCTATTGGAATTTGAGAATATCCGGAAAAACCATCAAGAAAACAATAGTAACTATTTACGACTAATCTTTCCAACATTTGATCAATGAAAGGTAAGGAAAAGTGATCTTTTCTGGCGGCGTCATTTAATTTTCTATAATCAATACAAACACGCCATCCTGTTACAGTCCTAGTAGGAATAAGCTCATATTTCTCATTTGTGATGACAGTCATGCCGCCCTTCTTAGGCACGCATTGAACTGGCTTACCCATGGACTATCAGAGATTGGATAAATTAAACCTGCATCAAGTAGTTTAATTATTTCTTTCTTAACAACTTCTTGCATATTAGGATTTAGTCTTCATTGGCGTTGCACATACGTTTTATGACCTTCTTCCATAAGGATTTTATGTGTGCAATACGAAGGACTTATTCCTTTAATATCATGAATTTTCCATGCAATAGCTGGTTTATGAGCTTTTAGCACAGAAATGAGTTGTGATTTTTCATTTTCATTAAGAGAAGACGATATTATTACAGGTAATTCAGACTCACCATGAAAATAAGCGTATTCCAAATGGTTTGGAAGTGGCTTTAACTCTAATGTCGGTGGTTCTTCTATCGATGATTTATATCGATATCTGTCTTCTTCTTTTAGCATTTGAATTTCTTCTATTGTTGGTTCATATCCATTAGCCATAAGTGTAGCTAACATTTCAGTTTCATCAATTGGTTCAGTTCCTTCTCCTAAAGAACATTCTCCTGTTCCTTGTAATTCTGGAAATTCTTCTAATAATTCTGCATGTGATTCTATAGTTTGAATATAATAACATGTATCATCTGCAGATTGCGGTTGTTGCATTGCTCTATCAACAGAAAAGGTAACACTCTCATCTTCTATACTTAGGGTCAATTTCTTACCAAACACGTCTATCATTGCTTTAGCCGTGTTTAAGAATGGTCTTCCTAATATGAGAGGAACTTGAGAATCTTCTTCCATATCCAGAATAACAAAATCTACTGAAAATACTAAAGTACCAACTTTAACTAGCATGTTCTCCATTATCCCTCTAGGATATTTTACTGATCTATCGGCTAGTTGTATACTTATTCGTGTTGGTTTCAATTCTCCAAGGTCTAGTTTAGCGTATAGTGAATACGGCATTAAATTTATACTAGCACCTAAGTCTTCCAATGCTTCTATTGAACTAAGACTACCCAGAAAACATGGAATTGTGAAACTTCCTGGATCAGATAATTTTTCTGGTATCTTATTCAACAGCACTGCAGAACAATTAGCATTCATAGTAACAGCCGAGAGTTCTTCCATTTTCTTTCTATTTGTGATTAGATCTTTCAGAAATTTAGCATATCTAGGCATTCCTGAAATCACATCAATGAAAGGAAGATTGACATTTATCTGTTTAAACATATCCAAGAATTTGGATTGCTCGGCTTCAAGTCTCTCTTTTTTCATTTTACTCGGGTAAAGAAGTGGTGGTTGGTATGGTTTAACATAAGGTTTAGCCTTAACTGTGTTATCTTCATTTACCTTTTCAACTACCGATTCTTTTTCCTTATCTTGTTCAGATTGTGGTTCTTGTGGAGTAGGAATAGCTTCATCAGAAATTACAGGTATTTCAGGTGGTTTAAGTGTAATACCACTTCTTGTAAAATGGCTTTAGCTGTTTCATTCCGGGGGTTAGCATTTGTATCACTTGGTAGACTTCCCAGTTTTCTTTCACCTATTAACCTTGCTAGGTTGCTTACTTCTTGTTCTAGATTTTGAATAGAAGCTTGTTGATTTCTAAATGCTTGATCATTTTGTTCATTGGTTTGTTTCTGAGATGTGAAAAATTGTGTTTGAGAATCAACTAGCTTCGACATCATGTCTTCTAAATTTAGCTTTTTATCATCGGTTTGTGGTGGTTTATTTTCAAAATTAGGTCTTTGCTGATTGTAAGTATTATTGGATACTTGTTGATTACTTGGACCTTGTTGGTTGTTGTATGAAACATTTCGGTTATAATTCTGATTTTGATTGTAGATTGGTCTTGGCGGTTGATAATTATTCTGATAATTATTTCCAGGCCTTTGGTTTATGTATGAAACATTCTCTCTTTGTTCCATTGTTAGTTCAATACTGAGACAATCTTTTGTCAAATGTGGTCCTCCACACTGCTCACAACTAATTCGTATTGGGTGAATATCCTTAGTCATCTTTTCCATTCGTCTCTCGACAACATCTATCTTTGCAGAAATGGAATCAAAGTCATGGCTAGAATCGGCTCTAGCTGCTTTAGATGATCTAATGATATCTTTCTCTTGATGCCACTCATATGAGTGGGAAGCAGTGTTATCAATAATTTTGTAAGCATCAGTTGCGGTTTTCTTCATAATGGAACCACCAGCTGCTATATCGATGTCTTTCCTTGTAGTGATGTCGCATCCTTGGTAGAATATTTGTACTATTTGACAGGTGTCTAAACCATGTTGCGGACATCCTCTTAATAATTTTCCAAATCTTGTCCAAGCCTCATATAGAGTTTCATTTGGCTTCTGTGTGAACATAACAATTTCTCCTTGAAGTCTCACGGCTTTAGATGCCGGAAAGAATTGTTGGAGAAATTTTTTAACTAAAACGTCCCATGTATCAATCGCTCCTTCAGGTAACGATTCCAACCAATCTTTGGCTTCTCCCTTTAAAGTCCAGGGAAATAACATGAGATATATCTGTTCATCCTCCACTTCTCTTATTTTAAATAGAGTGCAGATCCTATTAAAGGTATGAAGATGTTCATTTGGATCTTCCTTCGGCGCACCACTAAATTGGCATTGATTTGTTACCATGTGTAGGATTTGTCCCTTGATTTCATAATCTGGCGCATTAACGTCAGGTTGAGTAATTGCGTGACCTTGGCCAGTGCGTTTAGCTCTCATTCGGTCTTCCATACTTAGAGGTTCCAGATTCTCCATGATTGAATTTGTTGAATCTGAATCACTAGAGGATTCTGATTTAATGGTTCGTTCCTCAACAATCTCTGTTTGAATGATTGGTGGTTCCGGAGGAAAGATTAATGGTTTAGGATCTCGGAATCGTCCCTGAATATTCTCCGGATTCTCAATTGTGAGGTCGGGTTCAAAAAATGGATTATCGGAAATTTGAATTGGAGTACTTGGTCGACTAGATGACGATTCTAAAGAAAAATCAACGGCGACAATATTTGCTAGATGTCTTGATCGAGTTACAGGTGGTGAACGTACAAAAGGTGGTGAACGTTTTGCTCGGTGCATTCACTGAATATCCTATTAGTTTTTAAAAAGGAAGAAAAATTATATAAGTTATCAAATTAATAGACTTTTCTGATTTTGCCCACGTTTCGAATAGCCAAAAGATGCAGCAGAGGGGCAGGATTCGTTTGGTCTCAATATAATTGAGTACTGTTTGGCTCCAATAACCCGGTCCACGTACAAATCCAACTATTACTACGAACCAGAAAATTTTGATGTCTATCAATTTAACCACTTTAAAATAATTTTTCGTTTTGAAATTTAAAGAAATTTTAGATAAGAAATAGAAAAAATCTAAGTCCTAAAAACTAGATCGTCGAGAAATAAGAAAGAAAAAGAGCGCGTTGACAAACGTCGAAAAAAATAAAAGGTGTCGAAAAATAAAAATAAGAAAGTAGCGCGTCGAAACTTAAAAAGGAACTAAAAACTAAGAATTAAAAGTTGCGTCTAAAAATATTAAAGCTTAAAAGAAAAACTAAATCCAAAATGGCAATAACTTAAAAAGGTACTAAAACATAAAAACGGCGTCGCAAAATTCTAAAGCACCTAAATCTTAGTCTAAAGAAAAAGCACTTAAGGGATTTTACTGCAAAGCCTAAAAATCTAGAAGTAAAAATAAATATGGCAAAAACTAAGACTTAAAACTAAATACGAGCAAAAAATACAAATATTACGAATAAACAATTAAAAAGATACGAAATTTTAAAAATAAAACTTATAGTTGTAAAAAGTACAATTTTTATAAAAATATTATTTTTATATTAATATTTTATAAAAGTATTAGTTTATATATTTAATAAAACTAATTATAACTTAATAATACAAATAAATTAAAACTTAAACTAAATATTAATTTAATTAAAACCCTAATTAATATTAATAATAATAAAATTAACCCTAATTTCGTAATTAATGCTGGCTGTGTTGACCTGTCAGAAACCTCCGCGAGTGCGGATCCTAGCTGAAAAAAAGTACCGCGAGTGCGGATATTCCAGATTCAGATGAGATTATGGTCGATTTTTATGCAGGCTCAGTTTTTTTTATATATATATTTTTTTACTTTTTATGTTTTGTTTTTTAATTTTATGTTTTTATTTTATAGAAAATGTTTTATAATATAACTAAAACTTATAAAATAACTTATTAGTATTTTATAACTAAAAATACCTTCTTTTTTTTTGACTTAAAGATATATATTTTTTTTATGTTTTTATATTTTTGATATTTAAAACTTATGTAAATATATTTTTACAAAAATAACGTAAAACCTAATTTTTTTATATATATAGCGTCTCGCTTAGGCGTTAAGTGTTGTCCCCGGCAGCGGCACCAAAAATACTTGATGTGTGCGAGGTGTACTAGAAAATAGTATTATTTTTACAACGTAATACTATTAAATATGATACAATTTTACACAAGATATTTATTTATTTATAGAATGTATATATCTAAACCTTGCTACAACACTTATAGACAGTGTACCTAATCGTACAGTAGTGTAGTTTTTAGCAAGTCCGGTTCATTCCACATGGATCTCTTAAACAAGCTTAGCGCTATAATTTTAAAAACTATATTTGTAAAAATATAAAAATATATATAAGTAATACTATTATTATTAAAGGGGGTTTTTACCGTTTAATGACCGGTTTGTCGATTTTTAAAACTTTAGTCGCAGTTAAAACCTAATGTAAAATATTAAATAAATAAAAGACTTAATTTAAAGAGTAAAGTAAATAACGATAATGAAATTGCGATAAATAAAAATGCGATAAATAAAAAGTACGACAATTAAAGAGTACGATAATTAAAAGTGCAATTAAATACAATAACAATAAATAAAAGTGCTATAATTAAAAGTGCAATTAAATATAAAATAAAGGAAATTAAATCTGAAATAAAGGAATTATGCTTATTTAAACTTCCGTAATCATGATGGTTGACGTGTTGATTTTTAGTTTATTCCCATGGGTTAATTGTCCTTTGTCCTGGATTATTCGATATGTCCATATGAATTTGTCCATAATAGTCCATCAGTCATAAATATAAAGTGCGAAAGTCTTCGTCAAATTATTCTTATTCTCGAAGTCAAATATTCCAACTAATTGAGGATTCGAATTGTAACAAGGTCTTAATACTTTGTTTAATGAATACACCAGGTTATCAACTGCGTGTAAACCAAGGTTTTACTACTTTGTTAACAATTACACCAATTACCTTTGAATGTAATCCACCCCTGTTTCAACAAGTCTATTAACTATTAATCCAGTTCCGTGTCCAGTAAAATGAACAATTATTGGTATTTTTAGATATCCTGCCCACCGTACCCAGTCAAGCGTATGTGGTTATATATAAATACGTCAAATTATAAGTCTATATATTAAATTAACGAGGTATCATTTAGTTAATATAAAGCCCATTAATAGCCCATAGTCTAATTTCCACAAGTGTCGTTCTTTTGTCCAAACCCCAATTATGGTACAAAGCCCAATTACCCAATCTTAATATTTTTAGCCCAACATCATGATTACTTTGTCTTAAATAAGCATAATAATAACTTAGCTACGAGACATTAAATTAAAATTAACATTAACCATAACTTATAGTGATTAAAAATAGCGTAGCGTTACACGGACAGAAATTCGACTTACACCCTTACAACATTCGCTAACATACCCTTATTATTAGAAATTAAAATTAAAATTAAAATTAAAATTAAAATTAAAATTATAATATAAATATAAATATATATACGAGTGAGAGATTGAAAGGAAAAAGATGTAAAATTCGTGCAGAATTCGATGGCTTTTATAGGCCCACGTTGCACTGTAGAGTTCCGCGAGTGCTGAGGTTTCCTTCACAAAAGTACCGCGAGTGCGGAGGTCTGAAAATCAGCTCACATATTAGATCCAAAACGTGGGCTGCGTAAAATTATATTATATAATAATATATATAATTAATTATATATTATATTTTATTCTTATGCATATTTGACTTGTAATTTTTGGTCCGTTGCGTCGCGCACTGAAAGTTGGTTCATGTCTCGGTTCCGGATTTTCGAACATCCTTGCGTACTATTTAATATCTTGTACTTTGCGTTTTGCGTCTTGTACTCTTGTAATTTTGAGACGTTTCTCATCAATAATTTGAACCACTTTGATTGTACTTTGTACTTTTTAGGTTTTTGGTCATTTGCGTCTTCAAATCATCGAATCTGTCTTTTGTCTTCACCTCTTATTATTTAAACGAATATCACTTGTAAATAGAACAATTGCAACTAAAAGCTTGTCTTTCTTGAGGGATAATGGTATTAAATATATGTTCATTTTTAGCATTATCAGTAACATATTAATGTGAACTTAAGTATTTCTCGGGTATTACCTACCCGTTAAAATAAAATTTCACAAGTAATATTTTGTACAAAAGAATTTTTATTACAGTCTTTATGAAAATATATGTATGTTAATTTTCTTCAGATGTAATATGGATTTAACGAGTTAATATTATATTAATCTCATTTGGTTTACGGTTAGAACTAGAAATGAATAATCCCTAAAACTTTAGAGATTACATAATCGCCGCGGAATATTTCTTCAACGTAAATGAAATAATGAATTAATACTTCATCACTCATTATTGTTGGTATCCCTCAGTGCCTGCGGTGCGTATGATGTTGATGCTCGTAATGCGGCTTGCGATGTTGAGGCTTGTGATGTTGTTGGTACAGCTGCTGCTGGTGCTGGTAGTGGTTTGATATGAGTATAGATGATGAGAATTTGTTTTGGTTTGTATTGTGAAAGAAGATGTTTAAAGTTTCTTGAATAAAAAGAGAGGTCAAGAGCTTTATAAAGGGAATGAAATGATGTAGGATGCACTTGCTAATGAAGTTTTGCTTTTCATGATAGTAAATAATTCACCATGCAAGATACGGAGTAAAGTTCGGATAGCCTCAATAATAATAGTAATATTATACTCGTTGCGGCAAATCCTGGAAAGGAGAGAGAAAATGGTGTTACGAATGGGTTTGTCGGTAAGTGCCTCATGTTCTCCACCGAGAGGCGAATTAGATTCATGAAAGAGATCGCCTTTTTCTTGTCTAAATTGATTGATTCATCCACGAACCCACCCCCAATTCATCCAAAAAAGTGATGACTAATTGGTTGGTTCATTCCGGTTAAACTGCTCTCGGAGCTCAAATGAAATTCCATATCGGAATAGGTTTTAGAATCCGATGAACTCGAGCTTTGTGAAGGATCCGCCTTACACGATCAGAGAAATGATTGTTGATATAAAAAAAAATTTAGGACTTAGATTGATATTCTTAATACATAATTTACATATGTATATTTAATACCAAAATCCCATAAGTTACGAAGGAATTTATGAAAGATGTCAGGCAGAGTCTACCGAGATAGATATGATAAGATATGAATATGTCTATACACTATCTATGCAATAATTGCAGTAAAACGTGTCTAGATAAAAAATTGATAGGCAGGTAATTTCTGACAAAAATGATAAGCAAAATTTATAATATGCAGATACGGTCGAAGTCCAGAGTAACTAATGCATCCTAACAACTACTGGTTAGACACACTAATGCAAATTCTGGTTCGCTAAGACCAACGCTCTGATGCCAACTGAAACATAGTTGGGGACACCACACGTCCCACCCAGTGCCTTCCCAGCTAACGGCCTGGTGACCACTGAGTGTACCTCAGTAACTGATTCTACGGCCATGCCTCTCGGCAAAGCCAACCATATTCGGATCGCGAGGAGTAAGAGCCAATGCTTCGTCACAGGTAACACTGTGAGAACCCCCTCTACGATTAAGCCGACGACACAACTTAAACCAGCTCTGATACCATTTCGCTAAGACCACCGCTATGATACCAACTGAAACGACCCGTCCATATTACTATAAACGCGGTACGTTATTCATTGGTCTCATAGCGAGGTATTTGACCTCTATATGATACGTTTTAGAAAATATTGCATTCGTTTCTAAAAAAAACACACCATTATTATACATAATGGATGTTTTAAACATGTGGACGATTATTTAAGAAATATTCCCCAAAATACATCGGTTTCCAAATACTACACACGTGACATAACAGTCGAATATAATACATGACAAAGGTTTTATTGAATGCAACACTTTATTTAAACCAAAGCATGAGACTCCTTGCACAGCTTGCTCAGATAATGCAACAACGGAAGACTTTCTTAAGGACCTGAGAATAAACATGCTTAAACAGTCAACACAAAGGTTAGTGAGATATATAGGTTTAGCATCGATATAAATATAGACCACAAGATTTCATAGTTATAAATATATGTACACTCGCAAGTGTATAAAAGTATTCTATAATTTTTTGAGCGCTTCGGTAACCATACTTAACCACTAATGTGGCATATTCCCTTTATTATGAAATCTCCCTACACTGTACCAAGTGTAGTAAAAACGAAGTACTATGCAACCATTTACGATACTAGAGCGACTAGCCCGGTTGGGGTAGTCAAACCCGATAGATCTATCAATAGGATTCGCGTATACATATTCTTACAATATGTAAATATTAGTTACCAAGTTATTAGGGAAGATATGCAAAGTGGTACAACTCAACGTAGAATATATTTTAAGTACTTGTGTCTATGGCGTAAAACATAAAATGCATGTATTCTCATCCCAAAATATTTGTAGAGTTTAAAAATGGGACTATATACTCACAGTAGTAAATGTAACATCCCGCCTTTTTCCGTTTACTTTTCCGTTTAACTATTTAAATCCCGTTATATATTTATAACATCTCCCGTTAATACGTGTTTTAAAAATATCTCGTCTAGGTAATTCACGCACCCGCAACCGAACTTGAGGGACTAGTTTCGCCAAAATGCCAAAGAGGTGACTAGCCTTTGACTAGTCAACCCCCACCCCCATCTTTTCTTTTTCATTTTCCCTTTTCTTCTTCTACTTCCATATTTTCTCTCAATTTCTCAAACAAGGAATCATCATCTAAATCCAAGCTAGCGGGTGTCTTGCAAAACAAATTACATATTTGAAATCCTTGCAACTTCCTCTTCGATTCCATACCGACTTCATCAAGTTTGGGTAACTTTCTAAAATCACTAGATTTTGTGTTCTTGATATTTTTGAACTTATAAAGTTGTTAATTAGTGTCTATGGCTCAAGTCTAACATGAATATATGATTTATATGCTCGATTTCGTTATTTGAAGTAACTAGCTTGAGTATGAACTTTGGTGTGTTTGATTTGGTGATTTGGTTGTTTGAATGTTGTTAAATGTTATAATTGAAGGTATTTCGTACGCCCGAGAGACATATTAAATTAACGTGGCTAATATGTTTTGATCCAAGTCGGGTCATACCCAATAACAAACTTACCGACACCTTATTCGTATTTGATCTTAGCGATTGGATCATTGATTAAATACGTGACACTTGAACTTTAAGAAAAATGGTTTTCTCAAATATTACTTGATGTGTATATAAATTATGGAATAATTTATATAATAAGGAGTTAATTATTTATAGGTTAAATAATTAATTATGTTATGTTACATTTTATAATATGGATTTTATATATAATGTGTACATAATTTATAAATTGCAAGTTTATAAATTTGTTATAAATAAAACAAATAAGTTTATAAATGTTGCTAGTTTATAAATTATGCCATGTATTATAAAACTATTTTATAAACAAGGAAGTGGCATTGGAAGTATGAGAGGCATGCTAGAGATTCCAAGGCTTTCCCATTTCCATATACATGCATACTCCTTGACCAAGAAAGAGACACTTACAATTAAGACTTCAAAATTCTGCAAAAAAACTGCCATATACAGCAGCTGAATGCCGTGGGGTTTGAGGGCCAAAGGTGGTTCACAAATTTAATTTTTGCAAGCTATATTCAAGTGTTATCAAATCCTAACCAAAGTACAAGGTGTTGGTGCAAAGTTTGGGGTATATCTACTTGAGGTTTCATACTTTTGGAGCTCCATTCATCATCATCTTCATCATCATCTATCAACTAGCTAGGAGAAGGTATATACTCTCTTCTTGCTTCTAGTTTGTAAGTATGTTTCACAACTTGATCTTAATTGGGATTTAACTTAAAATGGTTAAAGTATAACAAGTTCTAAAATGGTAATACTTCATGCTTCCGCTTAATTTGATCTTTAAATGTTTCAAGTATGTTTATGAACTTGTTAAATCCCAACAATGGTATCTAGAGCCGAAGTTGTTGAAATATGCTTCAAGATGATTATTAAACTCACTATATATTTTGCATTTTATGTACATGCATGATTGTAAAATGCAAAAATTTATAGTTTTGGGTGGGTTTAAAATATGGCCGAATTTATGGAGTTCCAAAAGTGGGTTTTGGTTCTTCCATTTGGTTCATACTTGGTTGTATGTTAAAGTTCACAATCTAAGCCTTGACCTTGTGTTTGGTTGCATGCATGGTTGATTTATATTTATTCAATTGGTTTGTAATAATATTTATTCATTTGGCATGTAATAACTCATTTGGTTATGTAATTTATTTTATATTTGGTATGTAAAATAGATTAGGTTGTAATTTCTTTTTTTTTAGACAAAAATGTATTAGGATATATTTTGTAAAATGATGAAGATAATGAAGACTTGAAGAACACATGAAGAAGCATTTGGATGCAAGATTAAGTGGGAGATTTAAAATCTCCTACTTTGTGTAATTACCCCTTACCCGGTGGCATTTTATTTTCGGCTAAACAAAATGATTACCAAAAGGCTTGATTGTGAACATGTTGTTTTGCATGCTTGGTTGTTTATTGTATGATTGTGGATTGTATGTATGCTACAAGTTAATCACACAAGTTAACAACAAACTAAAATGACAATTTAATTGGTTAAATTTAACATTATTAACACATGCAAAACTACAATTTAATTGGTTAAATTGAAATGGCAAAAGACGTTAATAAATGGTTATTAAGAATTAGAAACGGATTGCACATATAAAATGGTTTATATCAATGTAATAAAATTGGCATTGTTACATGACATGAAAATGGATTTTCATAAGAACCATACACTAAATGCATGTTGGTGTATGGCATAAAAGTTTTCTCAAACTAGAAATAGTGAAAACTTAAAATCCCTTTAACAAACAAGGTAAACAAGTTAAACGCCATCCTTTTATGTGACACTTAGACATATTAGGGAACTCATGATGGGATAAAGGTCACCTAACCGTCATGAACAAACTAATATGATTAAGGTGAATTTCGCATGCTTGTGGGATAAAGGTCACCTAACCACTTGCATGTTAAGTTTACACGTTTACACAAGTAGGACGACTTGATTTGGAAATCATGAACTTAGGGTCACCGAAGCATGATGAATAAATAGGCATTGATGGGATAATATGCCATGCAAAAGGATTGCATGATCCCATAACTTAGAAGTTGCAAAAGGATTGCAATTGTCATATAATGACTACCTAGCTAAATCAAATGACGGGATAAAGGTCACCTAACTGAAATTTGGTTTACCGTTGGATTCTAAAATTTAATAAATATCAATTGGATTTAAAGGGTATTGATTGTTAAATTAAAATTAATACTTAAACGACTTTGTTAAATTTTGTAGATGGCCGCAAATAACAACAACATTCCGAACGCACCTATTAACTTGAACAACCTATCATTAAGGTCTCTCCTCGAGAAAGACAAACTCAACCATACGAACTTTATGGATTGGTTCCGCAATCTTAGAATTGTCCTCAAACTTGAGGATAAGGCGTATGTGTTGGAAGACCCCATTCCCGATCAACCCGACGAGGATGATACGGAAGGCATGGCTTATTGGGATAAGTATTGTGCCGATTCGGTGCAAGTCGCTTGCCTAATGCTTGGGACTATGATACCCGAACTCCAAAAGGATTTCGAACATCATAGTGCATATGACATGATTACGCAATTGAAGGAGATGTTCCTTCAACAAGCACGTGTCGAGCGCTTCGAAACGGTTCGAGCATTACATGCATGTCGTATGGATGACACCCAATCCGTATCCTCTTATGTCCTCAAAATGAAAAGCCTTATTGATCGCGCAAACCGCCTTAATCTCAACATATCTAATGAGCTAGCCACTGATCTTATCCTAAACTCCCTGTCAAAGAGGTTTGACCAATTTGTAATTAATTACAATATGAATGGGATGGATAAGACCATTGGTGAACTTCATGGCATGTTAAGGACGGCCGAAACTAGCATGGGTAAGAGGGCTTCACCCGTGCTAATGATCAATGATGGTGGGTCCAAAGGTAATAACACCTCTAAGCCAAAGGCGGCTAAGAGGAAAGGATCCGCCAATCAAGGCAAGGGAAAGGGGAGGATGGTTACCCCAACCAAAAACAAGAACAAGAAGCAAAAGGTTGCCGGACAAGCAAACCCCAAGGAAGACCCGTGCTTCGGTTGCGGTGAAATGGGCCACTGGAAATGGAACTGCCCGGTCTACCTTAAGGAGTTGAAGGAAAAGAGGGATGCGGGGAAATCCTCAGGTAACATATATATGGTATATATAGAGCTTAGTATTACTTCTTCTAATACATGGGTATTAGACACTGGATGTGGAACTCACATTTGCAATTCTTTGCAGGGGTTCAAAAGAAGTAGCAAGCAAATGGAAACATCAAGTCTCTTTATGGGTAATGGAGCCAAAGTGCAAGTGAAGGCTCAAGGAGACTTTGTATTAAAATTTCCAAGTGGTTTGGAACTTATTTTGAACAATGTTTTGTATGCACCGGATTTATGTCGAAACATTATTTCAGTTTCCCGTTTAAAACAATGTGGTTTTTATCTTAATTTTATTAATGATGATATCCACGTTTATTTAGATAATGTATTTTATTTTAAGGCTTCGCCTTCAAATGGAATTTATGAATTGGTTCATGATGACACATCATCTAGTAGCTCAATATACCATACTAGCACCAAGAAACTCAAAAGGGATTTGAGTGATTCCTACTTATGGCATTGTCGCCTTGGTCACATAAACAAGAATCGAATGCATACACTCCAAAAGAATGGCCTTTTGAAATCAAATGAACTAGACTCGTTTGATGTATGTGAATCTTGTTTACAAGGCAAAATGACTAAAGCACTTTTCAAAGGGACCTACGAAAGGGCTAAGGACTTATTGGGATTAATACATTTGGATGTATGTGGACCCTTTAAGCCCATAGCTAGGAATGGTGAAAGATACTTCGTTACCTTCATTGATGACTTCAGTCGTTTTGGATATGTCTACTTGTTAAGACATAAGGACGAAACTTTTGAAGCATTCAAAGAGTATCAAAACGAAGTACAAAATCAACTCAATAAGACAATTAAGGTACTTCGAACCGATAGAGGAGGTGAATACCTAAGCGATGCCTTCCAAGATCATCTTAGAAGTTGTGGGATTATCTCGCAACTTACTCCACCCGGGACACCACAGCTTAATGGTGTGTCCGAAAGGAGGAACCGAACCCTAATGGATATGGTTCGATCTATGATGGCTAGAAGCTCGTTACCTCTATCATTCTGGGGTTATTGTCTATGCTCAGCGGATCGTATTTTAAATATGGCCCCAACCAAGAAGGTGGAACGAACTCCTCATGAGATGTGATTTGGAAAACCTCCATCTCTATCATACTTAAAGGTATGGGGATGTGAAGCTTACCCTAAGCGTTACGTCCCTATTAGTTGAATGCTCGATCCACGAAGTGTATCTTCATAGGATATCCCAAGGATGATATGGGATACTATTTCTATGATCCTTCCGAGTAGAATGTATTTGTTGCTCGGAAGGCTGAATTCCTTGAAACTAAGTTCCTAATGGAAGGCAAAAGTGAAAGGAAGATAGATCTTGAAGAGGTTCAAGATCAAACAGATGATACACAATTGGTTGACACTAGCACTCAACGTGAAAATGTTGAGAGTGATCAAATGGATGATCAAAATACACAAGACGTTCGCAGATCTGGTAGGATTAGTAATCCTCCTGAGAGATATGGGTTTCTCATGGATGGTTGCTACGTGGTTGATTTGGATGAACCAACAAACTACCAAGAAGCTTTATCAAGGATTGATAAGGATAAATGGCAGGAAGCCATGAACGCTGAGATGCAATCCATGTATGACAACCAAGTTTGGGAACTTGTTGTACAACCTACTGGCTCAAGGCTAGTTGATTGTAAATGGCTTTTCAAAATGAAAACCGACATACATGGAAACTTGGATACATATAAAGCTAGACTTGTAGCAAAAGGTTTCACTCAAACTCAAGGGGTTGACTATGATGAAACTTTTTCGCCTGTGGTAATGCTAAAGTCTATTAGGATATTATTTGCCATTGCCGCTCATTATGATTACGAAATATGGCAAATGGATGTCAAGACCGCTTTCCTAAATGGATATCTTGTGGAAGATGTCTATATGGTTCAGCCTGAAGGTTTTGTTGATCCGAAATATCCTAAAAGGGTATGCAAGTTAAAGAAGTCAATCTACGGATTGAAACAAGCATCTAGAATGTGGAATCATCGTTTTAATGAGGAAGCCGAGAAATTTGGCTTCATTAAAAATGGTGATGAAGCTTGTGTATATAAGAAAGCTAGTGGGAGCACTATCATGTTCCTTGTACTATATGTGGATGATATATTGTTATTTGGAAATGATATTCCAGCAATGCAAGGAGTTAAAGCTTGGCTAAGTAAATGCTTCTCCATTAAGGATCTTGGAGAAGCACAATACGTTTTGGGGATTGAGATCTACAGGAATAGATCCAAGAAACTGATAGGTTTGAATAAAAGTGCATACATTGAAAAGATCTTGAAAAGGTTCAAGATGGACAACTCTAAGAAAGGTTTGGTACCTATTCAAAAGGGAACGCTTCTCAGTTCATCTCAGTGTCCTACCACGAAAGATGAACAAGAGAGAATGAAGAAAGTCCCATATGCATCTGCTATTGGGTCAATCATGTATGCAATGATATGCACTAGACCGGATGTGTCATGCGCTCTTAGCTTGACAAGTAGATACCAGAATAACCCAGGAAACAGTCATTGGATTGCTGTCAAAAGCATATTGAAATACCTTAGGAGGACTAAGGATATGTTTCTAATATATGGGTCTGGTGAGGAGGAACTCGCTGTAAAAGGTTACGTGGACGCGAGTTTCCAAACTGATCGAGATGATTCTCGATCACAATCCGGTTATGTCTTCACATTAAATGGAGGTGCGGTCTCTTGGAAGAGTTCAAAACAGGATGTTGTTGCTCTATCCACTACAGAGTCGGAGTACATCGCCGCATCATTGGCAGCTCAGGAAGCTTCATGGATGAAGAAATTCATCGACGACTTGGGAGTAGTCCATTCCATTCAGGACCCTCTTGAGATCTTTTGTGACAACGAGGGTGCAATTGCTCAAATCAAGGAACCTCGTGCTCATCAAAAGACCCGTCACATTGAGCAGAGATTCAACTACATAAGGGATGAAGTTGAAAAGGGAAAGATATGTATTCGCAAAGTTCACACAGATCTTAATATAGCGGATCCTCTCACGAAGCTCTTACATGGATCAAAACATGCAGGACATGTTTGTGCATTAGGGCTTCGATATTCTAGTGATTGGTCATGATCTATTTTAAGTATTGTAACGGAACGAAATTGTTCAAACTCATTAATATAATTATGGTATTAATTTATTTTGAGTTATGTTCCTATTTTGCATATTTTATCCATGAATAAGTAATTATTCTAAATTCCGTAGTCGATCACATTTGTGGGAGCAAATGTGAGGTTTAAACTATTATGAACTTGGATTGGTATACATTCACGGGATGAATGTGGGGCAAGGTTGCAACCAAGGTTCATAGATATTTGTTGGATACAAATATTGGAAGACCCGCTCTCAAGATTTACTAAATGGAGCCTTTGTGGTTGATCACATGTAATCTTGAGTAAAGGCGAATATCATTGTATCCTCTGACCTGAGATACATATTGAGTTCGGATATTTACCAAATATTGTACCTTGATTCTTTCCTTCGCTATTCTGAAATATGGTAGTTCATAAGGAAGAGCTCAGGTATAATACAAAGTACATATTTAGGACGTATGTAGTCAAGATGGAATTTGTCCCTCTTATTCGTTGAGAGTCAGATGTCTAAGGCCTGATAAAGTTAAATCTAAAAGAGAGTGATCACTCTGTATCTCTTGGAATTAACATGACATCTAGGATGAAAGGATAAATGAAAGATTCACATATTCATATTCGAGATGGGAACTCGAAAGGGATGATGTTATTGAATGGCACAAAGTCATAACATATTGGGGGTGATGGACGGTCGTTAGGTGGTATCCATCACTTGCATTAATTTCTTATGTTTCTCATGCAAGTGGGAGATTGAAGGTATTTCGTATGCCCGAGAGACATATTAAATTAACGTGGCTAATATGTTTTGATCCAAGTCGGGTCATACCCAATAACAAACTTACCGACACCTTATTCGTATTTGATCTTAGCGATTGGATCATTGATTAAATACGTGACACTTGAACTTTAAGAAAAATGGTTTTCTCAAATATTACTTGATGTGTATATAAATTATGGAATAATTTATATAATAAGGAGTTAATTATTTATAGGTTAAATAATTAATTATGTTATGTTACATTTTATAATATGGATTTTATATATAATGTGTACATAATTTATAAATTGCAAGTTTATAAATTTGTTATAAATAAAACAAATAAGTTTATAAATGTTGCTAGTTTATAAATTATGCCATGTATTATAAAACTATTTTATAAACAAGGAAGTGGCATTGGAAGTATGAGAGGCATGCTAGAGATTCCAAGGCTTTCCCATTTCCATATACATGCATACTCCTTGACCAAGAAAGAGACACTTGCAATTAAGACTTCAAAATTCTGCAAAAAAACTGCCATATACAGCAGCTGAATGCCGTGGGGTTTGAGGGCCAAAGGTGGTTCACAAATTTAATTTTTGCAAGCTATATTCAAGTGTTATCAAATCCTAACCAAAGTACAAGGTGTTGGTGCAAAGTTTGGGGTATATCTACTTGAGGTTTCATACTTTTGGAGCTCCATTCATCATCATCTTCATCATCATCTATCAACTAGCTAGGAGAAGGTATATACTCTCTTCTTGCTTCTAGTTTGTAAGTATGTTTCACAACTTGATCTTAATTGGGATTTAACTTAAAATGGTTAAAGTATAACAAGTTCTAAAATGGTAATACTTCATGCTTCCGCTTAATTTGATCTTTTAAATGTTTCAAGTATGTTTATGAACTTGTTAAATCCCAACAATAAATGCATGTATTAAATGTGTTCCTAGTATCACTAGCTTCAAATTGATGTGTAGGTTGCTTGAGAAAACTCCATAAACTTGATTAGTGATTTTGGTGAATTCGGGTTAGGGTTTGATAAGCTTGAAATGAATATTTGATGCATTGAATGACATGAATTGTAGTTAGTAAGTAGTTAGTTGTATTGTATGCTCGATTACCTACAAAACGGCATGTTATATGTATGCATTAAATGCCCGAATCATAAATGCGGAATTATTAAATTTGTGTATTAAATGTGTGCATTAATTGATCATTTACTTTGGAAAGCTGATTGTTACAAATAACATTTTTGGTTGGTGAAATGTATTTAGATGTGTTCTTTGTCAAATTACCTTTCTAACGATATAAGATACGAGTTCTAAGTATTAGCGGTTTGCGAGTTATGCTTGAAAGTGTTTGGAATTGAGACTTGGACATTTGAGACTGACCAGGTACCAGTTCCCGTGTATTGTCGCGGCGCGACAATTTGGGGCCGCGGCGCGGCCTAAGCCGTGTCCAGTTTCTGACCTCTTTGGTCAAAATACGAAAAATGTTTGGCACACTATGGACCTCCGATTCACATGAGACTTGTTCTAACATGCTTATATATGAATAAAAACCTCAGAAAAATAGTTCGGGACCCGACCCGAACGTGTTGACTTTCGTTGACTTTGACCGACCAAAGTTTGACTTTTTGTCAAACTTAACCAAATGATTATGCAACCTTCCTAACTTGTTTCTGTACTTGTATCTTGCATGAAACTTGAAAATTTGATTCACATGCTACATAATCGAGTCGTAACGAGCCATAGGACTAATTAAACATCTTTGACCTATCGTGTTTACCGTTATTGATACGACCTATTGGTTTAGGTCAAGACTAGCACTATCCTTCGCACACGTTACTTTGTGAAGTACTTTTCATACGTGCACTCAAGGTGAGATCATAGTCCCATCCTTCAAACAACTTTTATGCTTTAAACTATGGGATGAGAAACATATACGTATCATACTTTTACACTTTGAACACAAGTACGAAAACGAACATTCCACGTACGGGTTTGAACAAAAAGCCTCAATTCAATTATCATTAGTTACACTTGCAGGGTGTAAACGTGAACTTATATTATGTGATCACATGGGCTTGACGAGCCTCATTCGGACGGTTCGCTACCGTTAGCGGATGAAATATATTTTCGGGTCTAGTGTATGTTCTAACACTACGCGAAGGGTGCAAAATAGTTAAGTTTGATAATTGGGTGCCCGCGAAACAAATAACAACTTTGGAATGCAAATGATTTAGATAATCATATTATATTAAATCTTGTGGTTCAAATGCAACGTTTACTAAAACACCTATGATTTCACCAACGTTTTCGTTGACAGTTTTCTATATGTTTTCTCAGGTCCTTGAAAGCTACTTGATACATGCTTCCGCACTCTTTTTGATACTTCCTTGGATGTCGAGTATACATGCATAGATGGAGCGTCTTTTGACTACTTTAAATTGTGTCGCATAGGTTTCATTCGTACGTTAAACATTGTAATGTAACTAGTCTTTCGAACTACATTTGTTAACTTGAAACATCCTTTTTCTTATAAAATAAATGCGACATATTTTGGTCAAAAGTCATAATAAAGACTTATGACCACGCAACGGGACCGAAGTAGTCGGCGCTGTCAAACATGATTTGGTCGGGTCGCTACAGATGGTATCAGAGCGTTGGTTGTAGGGATTTAGAGTTCATTGGTGTCAACCTCGAGTCATAGGGTACATTGGTGAGTCTAGACTACAACCGGCATATAGACTTGAAGTAGGAATTACTTGACTATTTGTGCATTTATACTGGAACGCTTCTACTCATATCTACTCTTATTTCATCTAAATCTCACGTTGTTTAATTTGATTGACACGCCACCTTGACTATATGAAATAATGTCGAATGCACATATGAATCAGGGTAATATAATTTCCGGGATTATATTACGGTGACTCATATGAACGTTCCGACATTATGACATAAAGAATTTAAGGCGAGTCAAGGAAAATTTTCTCTCTATCTTTATTCCATATCACGGTTAGTATTACTTAGAATACTAACCAACGGTATTCTTTTGTTTTGAAGGAACAATGCCTCCTCGTCGTGCACCAAGCCGTGAAACACCCGAACAAGCTCTACAACGCATGATAGCCACCGCCGTAGATGCGGCCATGGCCGGTCACTCATCCAACAACAATAACAATAATAATAACAACAACCAAAACAACAACAACAACAACAACAACAATGGAGCCGGTAACTCGAACGAGGGATGCTCCTATAAAGCCTTCATGGGGTGCAAACCTCACACTTTTGATGGAACCGGGGGACCGGTTGTGCTCACCCGATGGTTTGAGCAAACGGAAGCCGTCTTTAGCATAAGTGGTTGTCGAGACCAAGACAAGGTCAAATACTCCACTCACACTTTCGCCGGTGTCGCTCTTACATGATGGAATACTTATGTACAATCGGTGGGTACCGATGAAGCTCACGCCCTCTCTTGGGCCGATTTAAGGGAAAAGATGGTCATCGAATATTTCCCTCGCGAAGAAACCCGAAAGCTCGAACAAGAGCTAAGAACCTTGGAGGCGGTCGGAAACAATCTCAATGCCTATAATCAACAATTCACCGAACTATCCTTGATGTGCCCAAACCTCGTGAACCCCGAATCTCAAAGGGTCGAACTTTATATGTATGGTCTTCCAAAGAGCATCAAACAAGGGGTGATGCCATCCAAACCCGCTAACCTACAACAAGCTTTGAACATGGCCCGCCAATTGATCGAAACGGTTGACGAAATCGTAGTACTAGCGCCTAAAGCCGAGGACAAGTCGGGTAACAACAAAAGAAAATGGGAAGCCCCTCAATCAAGCAACAACTACAACAACAACTTCACCAAAAAGCCTTTCACTTCCGACGCCAAGAAAAGTTATGGCGGAAATAAACCCTTTTGCAACAAATGCCACAAACACCACTATGGTGAATGTAGCAATCTATTTTGCCACCGGTGCCAAAGGGGTGGTCATATGGCCAACGATTGTAGAAATGCCGCCCCCGTCGCTCAAAAGGTGCCCAATGCACCAAAATCGGGTACTTGTTATGAATGTGGCCAAACGGGTCATTTTAGAAATGCCTGTCTGAAGAAGAAATCCAACCCCAACACACGCGGCCGAGCTTTCAACATCAACACCGAGGAAGCCCGAGATGACAATGAATTAGTCACGGGTACGTTTCTCCTCAACAACACTTATGTTACTTGTTTATTTGATTCGGGTGCCGATAAGAGTTTTGTATCCAAGACTTTGACTCATTCTTTTAGCACTCCACCACTTCCACTAGATACCACTTATACCATTGAAGTGGCTAACGGGAAACTATTAAGTGCCGACACATATTACCGGGGGTGTACGTTAAACATTTTGGGTAAGGAATTTGAAATTGACTTGATACCCATGGAACTAGGAAGCTTTGATGTAATAATCGGTATGAATTGGTTAGTCAAAACGAAATCTCACATCCTTTGTGATCTTAACGCAATCCGAATTCCTATCGAGAATGGTGAACCTTTGATTGTTTATGGCGATAAGAGTTGCACCAGACTCAACCTCGTTTCGTGCCTTAAAGTTAGAAAACTACTCCGTAAGGGTTGTTTTGCGATCCTTGCCCACGTTAAGAAAGTCGAGTCCGATGAGAAGCATATCGATGATGTGCCTATTGTTAGTGACTTTTTTGATGTATTTCCCGACGAATTGCTGGGTCTTCCACCCCATCTACCGGTTGAATTCCAAATCGATCTTATTCCGGGAGCCGCACCCGTAGCACGTGCACCATATAGACTCGCTCCATCCGAAATGCAAGAATTGCAAAGTCAAATCCAAGAACTACTTGATCGTGGTTTTATCCAACCTAGCCATTCACCTTGGGGCGCTCCGATTTTGTTTGTTAAAAAGAAAGACTGATCCCTACGAATGTGCATTGATTATCGTGAACTAAACAAATTGACGGTTAAGAACCGATATCCTCTTCCTCGCATCGATGACCTCTTTGACCAATTACAAGGGTCTTGCTTATATTCAAAAATCGATCTCTGCTCGGGTTATCATCAATTAGGGGTTAAGGGGGAAGATGTCTCCAAAACCGCTTTCCGAACTCGTTATGGTAGTTATGAATTTCTTGTAATGCCATTTGGTCTCACTAACGCACCGGCGGTGTTCATGGATCTTATGAACCGCGTGTGCAAACCGTATCTTGACAAATTCGTTATCGTGTTCTGTAACGACCCGCACTTTTTCGATCGTTCTATACTTATAAGATTAATATTTACATAAATTAAACCTTACCAACATGATAATCAATCCAAATTGTCGAGACTTATATTTCCGAAAAGAGTTTTACACAACGTTTGACCGTCTAGTTTGACCGATGATATCACGAACTATACAATATATGATAATTATACGTTTGTGTATATAAATGTATATATACATATTTAACATGATTAATAAATGTTTTAATATCTCATTTTGTATTAATAACAACAAGTTATATGTGTATTTTGAAACTACTAACTTAAGTTTTCAAAACGATAACTATACATAACGTTATTTGACATAAATACTTAAGACATATAATGTTTATACATATATTGTATAAGTAATGTATTTAATCACTTTTAAAGACTTAAATACATAAAACCATATAAGTGTATTCACAAAAGATAGCTATATTTGAATCCTCATTCCATTTTTCACAAAATTTCTATACGTATACCTAGAGTATTTGTACTCGTATCATACCAAGCTTCTATACGTATTTACTAATAGTAAATACACATCAAATCACCACAAAACCTACTCTTGTTACTGCCCTTAGAGCTAGGTAATTGAACTTGGATGCAAATAAGGCTAGGTACATGAAATCATAACTTGGAATTTTGTCCATAACCTCCCATGTATCACGTTTTTATGGCCTTTAAATATAACATCATCTTCATTCATTTTACTTCAACATTTTAGCCAAAACACACACATACTTTGAAGCCTTAAAACCCTTAATCAATTCAGCAAAGTTTCCAAGAAGATCTAGCTTCAAAAACCATACTAAAACACCATAAGAAAACCATACAAAAACACTTCAAGAAAACCCTCCAAGAACACCAACTTACTTCCAAACTTTCATCCACTTCTATCACCCTTTTGATTCTAGCTTCTTACTCCTCTTTTACAGCAAACTTATCCAAGGAACTTGAGGTAGAATCTATGTTCATAACCTTATTCGATTCATATATATATAGCTATCTTATTTTGTGGTACAAAAGTTTAACAACAAGAACATAGTTTGAATGTTTTCAAACTTGTTTGCAAACTAAATAGATCCTTCTAACTTAACTTTTAAAATACTTCAAGACATGTAACATAACTTATTTATATGTTAATTTAACAAGGTAAAACTTGGTTTTTCAAAGTATAAGTATTTTTGGAAAAATGGTCATTAAATGATTTTGTTGTAACAAAAATGTTTAACTTCATATGTTTCACTAAACTTTCACCTATGCCGTATGATTTTGAATACAAACCAAGGTATTTACAGTTCATAGTCTTAAAGAAGAACTCGATCCAAGAAGATGGCAATTTGAATCAACGAAAACGGACTTGTAACGAAGAAACTATGACCGAAACAAAATTGGTTATCCAAGACTTAATTGACTTCGGGATTCATTGGAAAAATTTACATAAAATCACATCTTTATAAGATAACATGATATTTTATATATATGTACTCATAATTCAATTTCATATGGTTCAGGATCACCCGTAAGCAACACGAGAAGATTAATCATAAGATCCCATGTTTGTACGCAACACGTCATTTGACAACACCGGTACTTTATGTACGCAATACGTCATTTGACAACACCGGTACCGTGGGTCAAGATTAATCTCGACCAATTCATATACGTTAGGGTTTTATTTATTTCGTTGGGGGTTTGGTTTATTTCATTGCGGGTATATTAAACATCTAAAAATGAACCATTAAAATTGAGTTACTAACAAAGAAATGCTAACTACGGACTAAGGAATTATTCTAAGTATTAAAAGTATAACAAGTATATATATATATAACGTTTGTTTTAAAATGAAAACATATTGATATATTATATATGGATAGGTTCGTGATATCAACCGGAAGACCGAGTCAAAATATATATATCATCAAGACAAGGGTGAGTATATAGTCCCACTTTTAAACTCTAAATATTTCGGGATGAGAATACATGTATTTTATGTTTTACGATATGGACACAAGTAACTGAAAAATATATTCTACGTTGAGTTGTACCACTGGCATACTTCCCTGTAGCTTGGTAACTAATATTTACAGCGGTATTGTAAACGCGAATCCTGTTGATAGATCTATCGGGCCTGGCAACCCCAACCGGACTGGACGACCAGTATTCAACGGTTGCACAGTACTTCGTTTTGTGACTACACTTGGTACGGTGTAGTAAGATTTCATATTAAAGGGGATATGCGACGTGAAAATGTTAAGTATGGTTACCAAGTGCTCAACCACTTAGAATACTTTTATTAAACTGTTTATATACGAAATCTTGTGGTCTATATATATATTGCTGCCGGCATTAAACCTATATCTCACCAACTTTATGTTGACCTTTTAAAAACATGTCTATTCTCAGGTGATTTCTAAAGCTTCCGCTGCATTATGTTGGATCTAACCAGAATCTTGCGTACGCATGTTTGTGTCAAAAATAAAACTGCATATCCGAGATGTTGTATTGTAAAATATGCTAGAAACCGTGTTGTTGTCATCATTTGTAAAGTTTGTAAGTCTAAGATTATCGCTAAACGTTAATCTTCTTTTTATTGTCTTAAGCTTGTAACAAAAATAATGGTTATGGTTTGTAATGTATAATATATGCAGTTTTCTTTCGAAAATGTCTCATATAGAGGTCAATACCTCGCAATGAAATCATATGTTATCTAACGCGTTCTTATGGTTAAGGACGGGTTATGACATGTTCATCGATGATATTTTGGTCTATTCAAAAAGCGAAGAAGAACACGAGGAACACCTCCGACTTGTGCTTGAACTTTTAAGACAAGAAAAACTCTATGCCAAATTCTCCAAGTGTGAATTTTGGTTGAAGGAAGTTCAATTTCTTGGTCATGTTGTAAGTGACCAAGGTATTAAAGTCGATCCATCAAAAATCGAAGCCATTAGTAAATGGGAAACTCCTACTACTCCGACTCACATTCGTCAATTCTTGGGTCTCGCCGGGTACTATCGTAGATTCATCGAAAACTTCTCTTTGGTTGCACGTCCTCTAACCGCATTAACTTACAAGGGAAAGAAATTCATTTGGGCAACCGAGCAAGAATCCGCGTTCCAAATCTTGAAGACAAAGCTTACCACCGCTCCTATCTTGTCACTTCCCAAAGGCAACGATGATTTTGTTGTGTATTGCGACGCCTCGAAACATGGTTTTGGGTGTGTGTTGAAGCAACGAACGAAAGTCATTTCTTATGCTTCTCGACAACTCAAAATTCATGAACGAAACTACACGACACATGATCTCGAACTCAGAGCCGTTATCTTTGCACTTAAAATGTGGAGACACTATCTTTATGGAACCAAGAGTACTATCTTTACCGATCACAAAAGTTTCCAACACATCTTCTATCAAAAGCAACTAAACATGAGACAACGAAGGTGGATTGAAACCTTAAACGATTACGATTGCGAACTTCGTTACCATCCCGAGAAGGCAAACGTAGTAGCCGATGCCTTAAGTCAAAAAGAAAGAGCGGTACCTCTTCGTGTCCGAGCCTTAAACATCACCATCCACACCAACCTTAATAGCCAAATTCGGGTAGCCCAAGATGAGGCTCTCAAGGATGAAAACGTTTCACACGAGCTCTTGAACATTCTTGTCTCTCGATTCGAAACTAAGGAAACCGGACTCCGATATTTCACCGGAAGGATTTGGGTGCCTAGTTATGGGAACCTACGAAGTCTCATTTTAGATGAAGCCCATAAGTCACGATACTCGATCCACCCCGGTGCCAATAAGATGTACCACGACCTTAAACAACAATATTGGTGGCCGAACATCAAAAGGGACGTAGCTACTTATGTTTCCAAGTGTTTGACATGTTCCAAAGTCAAAGCCGAACACCAAAGACCGTCCGGACTACTTCAACAACCCGAGATCCCGCAATGGAAGTGGGAAAGGATAACGATGGATTTTATCACCAAACTACCAAAAACGACGGGCGGTTATGATACCATTTGGGTTATTGTTGACCGTCTCACCAAATCCGCACACTTTCTTGCCATGAAGGAGACCGCCAAAATGGAGAAACTTGCGCAACTTTACATTAAAGAAATCGTAGCCCGACACGGTGTACCTTTATCGATTATCTCCAACCGAGATGGCCGTTTTGTTTCTAGATTTTGGCTTACCTTGCAAGAAGCGTTGGGAACGCGTTTAGACATGAGCACCGCATATCATCCTCAAATCGATGGACAAAATGAACGTACAATTCAAACCTTGGAGGACATGTTACGAGCTTACGTGGTTGATTTTGGAAAAGCTTGGGACAAGAACTTACCTCTCGCCGAGTTCTCTTACAACAATAGTTATCACGCGAGTATTAAAGCCGCACCTTTTGAAGCGCTATACGGCCGAAAATGTCGTTCACCTCTTTGTTGGGCCGAGGTAGGCGACGTGCAAATCACCGGACCCGAACTCATTCACGAAACCACCGAGAAGATCGTACAAATCCGAGATAGGCTCCGGACGGCCCGGAGTCGTCAAAAGTGCTACACCGACAAAAGACGCAACGACCTCGAATTTCAAGTCGGCGACCGAGTAATGTTAAAAGTTGCACCTTGGAAAGGTGTAATCCGTTTTGGGAAACGCGGGAAGCTAAATCTGCGGTATATTGGTCCTTTCGAAATCTTGGAGCGTTTTGGAAACGTTGCTTATCGTTTAGATCTTCCGCCTCAATTGAACTCCGTTCATCCTACCTTCCATGTATCTAACTTGAAAAAGTGTCTTGCCGAACCCGATATCGTCATCCCTCTCGAGGAACTTACTATTGATGACAAGCTTCATTTTGTGGAGGAACCGGTTGAAATTGTGGACACCTCCGTCAAGACATTGAAACAAAGCCGAATCCCGATTGTTAAAGTCCGTTGGAACGCCAAAAGAGGACCCGAGTTTACTTGGGAAAGGCAAGATCAAATGCAAAAGAAATACCCTTATTTATTCCCAATTCCGGAAACGCAGGATTCCGAGGAAGAAACAAAGACTACTACGCCTACTTAAATTTCGGGACGAAATTTCTTTTAAGGAGTAGGTAATGTAACATCCCGCCTTTTTCCGTTTACTTTTCCGTTTAACTATTTAAATCCCGTTATATGTTTATAACATCTCCCGTTAATACGTGTTTTAAAAATATCTCTTCTAGGTAATTCACGCACCCGTAACCGAACTTGAGGGACTAGTTTCGCCAAAATGCCAAAGAGGTGACTAGCCTTTGACTAGTCAACCCCCACCCACATCTTTTCTTTTTCATTTTCCCTTTTCTTCTTCTACTTCCATATTTTCTCTCAATTTCTCAAACAAGGAATCATCATCTAAATCCAAGCTAGCGGGTGTCTTGCAAAACAAATTACATATTTGAAATCCTTGCAACTTCCTCTTCGATTCCATACCGACTTCATCAAGTTTGGGTAACTTTCTAAAATCACTAGATTTTGTGTTCTTGATATTTTTGAACTTATAAAGTTTTTAATTAGTGTCTATGGCTCAAGTCTAACATGAATATATGATTTATATGCTCGATTTCGTTATTTGAAGTAACTAGCTTGAGTATGAACTTTGGTGTGTTTGATTTGGTGATTTGGTTGTTTGAATGTTGTTAAATGTTATAAATGCATGTATTAAATGTGTTCCTAGTATCACTAGCTTCAAATTGATGTGTAGGTTGCTTGAGAAAACTCCATAAACTTGATTAGTGATTTTGGTGAATTCGGGTTAGGGTTTGATAAGCTTGAAATGAATATTTGATGCATTGAATGACATGAATTATAGTTAGTAAGTAGTTAGTTGTATTGTATGCTCGATTACCTACAAAACGGCATGTTATATGTATGCATTAAATGCCCGAATCATAAATGTGCACTTATCAAATTTGTGTATTAAATGTGTGCATTAATTGATCATTTACTTTGGAAAGCCGATTGTTACAAATAACATTTTTGGTTGGTGAAATGTATTTAGATGTGTTCTTTGTCAAATTACCTTTCTAACGATATAAGATACGAGTTCTAAGTATTAGCGGTTTGCGAGTTATGCTTGAAAGTGTTTGGAATTGAGACTTGGACATTTGAGACTGACCAGGTACCAGTTCCCGTGTATTGTCGCGGTGCGACAATTTGGGGCCGCGGCGCGGCCTAAGCCGTGTCCAGTTTCTGACCTCTTTGGTCAAAATACGAAAAATGTTTGGCACACTATGGACCTCCGATTCACATGAGGCTTTTTCTAACATGCTTATATATGAATAAAAACCTCAGAAAAATAGTTCGGGACCCGACCCGAACGTGTTGACTTTCGTTGACTTTGACCGACTGATATTGCTCTAAACATACATATTATTCAACGCAATATCACTTATATTTCATAGGTTTTTATCATCTACAAAGACATTCAATGCGCATTTCACGAGAAAAACGACAAAAGAGTGAAGTTAGAAGAAACGACGATAAAACGATAGTTTTAACTAGATTTATATCAAGAAACGTTTATCCGAATGAAAGTACAAGATGAAAGAAGAAAAGAGTTCAAATGAGAAGTGCCAAATCAGTACACGTCAACACGGGATCAACAAAGAACAACTGAAGAAGAAAAATGAAGAAAACTGTTATTTGATCTTACACGAATCGTGTATGTCTACACGAAACGTGTAGAATATTTGTTCTCACACGAATCGTGTAGTGATACACGAATCGTGTAATGTTAGGCCACAAGACTTTCCAGAACGTGAAATGGGGCGGCTGGCTTTTTAATTTTAAAACAATTCTTTAACTCAATGGAGATACAGCAGGAATTCAACAAAACATTCACCAACTACTACTTCAATTATAAATATGGAGTACGTTCAGAGTTGAAAAAAAAAGGGAGGATAATATACACACAAAACTACTATATCAAATTACTATTGTTATTTTTACTTGTACCTATTGTAATTAGTTTCAAGTATCAATTATTAAGGGGGTATTGTTCGTGATAAAGGGTGTTATTGTACGCGTGAAAGGGGTGTTATTATTGTAATTTTTCTACCGTTTGAAGTTAATGCAAGTGAAGATATTTTAGTAAGTTTACTCTGTTAAAATTAGCGTTGTTATTATGTTTGCATATCTATATTTTTATGTCTACCTTAGTGTAATGAATAGCTAAATTTCCCTAGTGTTTGCTTAAATGTAGAGCCCCTAGTGAAATGGATTGTTACCATTAGTAAAAGTTAAAATGTAACTTTAGTATTTTTAATATTGAGCCTAGTTAAAAGAACCATTTTTATGTAATTAGGTATTTAACCCTTGCCACTTAATTTATTAAATTTAAATAACGAAAGTTGTTTTTATTTACATAAATTGAGCTTCAACATTAAAAATGATCTAGACGAATTTATGGATAAGTTATTGACACCAATTTAGAAATAAACTTCGGTGGTTTGGGTGATATCAATAAGTTATATGAAGGTGAAATTATAAAGAGGGAAACCGTTATAATTTAGGTATTGGCGAAGGTCAAAACTAGGCTAGGTCTCAATTTAAATACTTAGGGAATAGTAGCTTTCTAAAAAGAATCCAATGAAAATTAGATTTTATTTAGTTAAGTTGTAACTTTATATTTATTCGAGAGAAAAATGTAAAGTTTGATACTAGAACATTTTAAATAGGGCGTAAACTTAAAACAATCCATGGACCTAGGGGTGACACAATTAAGTAAACACTCCCATTTATCTTATTTATATTTGTTATAACAGTATTATCATTATTATTTACGATTTACTATTTTAAAATATAAGAAAAATACATAAAAACATTTACTTTTCGTAACAGTTAAGTGTCACATATTTTTACACGTACACGAATCGTGTATCATCACACGAATCGTGTAAGGCTAAAACGCGGCTACAGTACAGCTAGGTTAAAATTAGGGTTTTTGTTATTTAATTATATTTATAATTAGGTTATTAGTTATTTTAATTATTATAATTAAGTTATTTAGTTTTAATTATTATAAAATACTTAAATACATGTTTTAATCCTAAAATTAGTATTAATTATTATCACTTTATAAATTGTAACTAGTTTATAATTAGTAAATTAATTAATTTCCCTTTTAAATTGTATTAGTTTTATTAAAAATGTCATTTAGTTAATTTAATTAAGTTTATATAATAATTGCTTAAAACAAAATTCTAAATATATAGTTTCATAAAAAATTACTATTTTACTAATTACCATTTAATAATATAATTATTGCATCATAATTAGTATAATTTCATTTAGTACCTTTTTAAGTTAATTTTTGTAATCTTGTAATTTCATTTAGTAATTTAGTTTAAGTTATTTTCTTTTACTGTTACTATAAATGCCTAATCACAAACCTCCTTTAATTAAGTTTGACATCAAAGACTATTAAAAACCATTAAACACTCCATCTCCCTGTGGAACGAATCGGATTTACCAACAAACTAAACTACACGGATAGGACTAGTTGCCTATATATATGTGTGAAATCAACCTGAAATCAATAAAATACCACATATAAAATAAATCAATTCGTGTAACAAAACAACTCAAATCCGTTCATAAATAAAGGTCTCGATCGCACACATCACCGACCAAAGTTTGACTTTTTGTCAAACTTAACCAAATGATTATGCAACCTTCCTAACTTGTTTCTGTACTTGTATCTTGCATGAAACTTGACAATTTGATTCACATGCTACATAATCGAGTCGTAACGAGCCATAGGACTAATTAAACATCTTTGACCTATCGTGTTTACCGTTATTGATACGACCTATTGGTTTAGGTCAAGACTAGCACTATCCTTCGCACACGTTACTTTGTGAAGTACTTTTCATACGTGCACTCAAGGTGAGATCATAGTCCCATCCTTCAAACAACTTTTATGCTTTAAACTATGGGATGAGAAACATATACGTATCATACTTTTACACTCTGAACACAAGTACGAAAACGAACATTCCACGTACGGGTTTGAACAAAAAGCCTCAATTCAATTATCATTAGTTACACTTGCAGGGTGTAAACGTGAACTTATATTATGTGATCACATGGGCTTGACAAGCCTCATTCGGACGGTTCGCTACCATTAGCGGATGAAATATATTTTCGGGTCTAGTGTATGTTCTAACACTACGCGAAGGGTGCAAAACAGTTAAGTTTGATAATTGGGTGCCCGCGAAACAAATAACAACTTTGGAATGCAAATGATTTAGATAATCATATTATATTAAATCTTGTGGTTCAAATGCAACGTTTACTAAAACACCTATGATTTCACCAACGTTTTCGTTGACAGTTTTCTATATGTTTTCTCAGGTCCTTGAAAGCTACTTGATACATGCTTCCGCACTCTTTTTGATACTTGCTTGGATGTCGAGTATACATGCATAGATGGAGCGTCTTTTGACTACTTTAAATTGTGTCGCATAGGTTTCATTCGTACGTTAAACATTGTAATGTAACTAGTCTTTTGAACTACATTTGTTAACTTGAAACATCCTTTTTCTTATAAAATAAATGCGACATATTTTGGTCAAAAGTCATAATAAAGACTTATGACCACGCAACGGGACCGAAGTAGTCGGCGCCGTCAAACATGATTTGGTCGGGTCGCTACAGTAAAAGTATATTAATAATAAGTTTTCAACTTATTAAAAATATGACCGTCGTCCTTGGATTCACGAACCTATAACAATAATAACGATTCAGATAATAATACGACATATGAATAAAATAAAGCAAGTTCATAGCATACTTACATAATAATTTTTTAACATTTTATGTTAGTAGTCCATTGTTAGTAGTGCTTTGTTAGTAGTCCAAAATAGTCCGAAAAGTTCAACAGTCCAGTATATATATATATATATATATATATATATATATATATATATATATATATATATATATATATATATATATATATATATATATATATATATATATATAATCTTAGAATTACCCCACGACGTATTGTATACGTATTGTATTTGCATCAACCCAGAGACGTATTGTATACGTATTATCTTAGAATTAACTAAGACATATTGTGTACATATTGTCTTAGGATTTATCAAACCGTATTGTATACTTATTGTGTTAGGACGTACCAAGAATATTATTATACATATATACAATCATAGAATTAACCAAGATTATAATATTTTGTTATACTACTGATAACATGTCCAAATATATATAGGATATAGGAAAAGTTAACAATGATATGATTAATATAGTTTTTATAATATAAATTTCGTACATACAACGTTAATTTTAGTAGATTTTGTTTTGCTCGCCAAATATTCATTACAATTACGTTTAAAGTGAATCAAATTGCTATGGATTCCTTAAGAAGTAAATTTTACAAAACCAATTCTAAATATTCATCCCAAGTAGTAATTTTTAAAGCTTTACCCTCTTTTTGTGTCGGTGGACAGATTTGGAAAAATCCCGGCATCCACCCAATATATGATTTTTGATAAGATACTTCCACTTTGTCTAAAATCATGAAAAAATACTGGAAGTCTTATTTACATATATTAACATATTTCCAAAGTCTTAGCGTCGAACTCAAAGTCTAAGATAGGTTTTTAATTCCCCACCTAAAACAGCCCGCTTTTAGCTGAATGGAGATTAAAGGATATATGTTAAGTTTCAAGGTGTTCTTCATATGTACAAGTTATAAGTTCTTATATTAACTTAATATAACATCATAATACATATAAATAAGTGTTATTAGAGTTAAGTTAGAAAGATTAGATTAGCTTTTCAAAGCTTGGTGTTCACCAAAACAAGTTCTAGTTTTTACAAGTTTTATAAGTATAATAAGATAGCAACTAAACAAGGGATTAAACAAGGATTTTGAGAAGTATTTTACCTTGATTATGAAGAGGAAAGTTGCTGAGATTGAAGTATGATATGAGAGCATTCAAGTGTGTGTTTTTAGTTTAAGAAAATGTGGAGTAAAAATGAGTTAAAATGGTCCTTATTTATAAGCTTATAATTTTGGCTTTTAGTGAAAATATCTAAGATAAGTTAAATTGTATTAAGTCATGAATGAAATATTAAATTGATTAGGTCATGGATGACATATTACACAAATAATTGCAGATTTCTATTGGTATATACCAATAGTAAATACTTCTAGAAGCTGTGTATAATACGGGTAAAAATACCAAACGATTGCGAGTAGAATTCTTGAAGAAATTGAACGGAAATACGAGTATAGCTATCCTTTATATGTATTGGTATATTATAAAGTGTATTCAATACTTATAAGGATGTATTTACACTCGTAATACATTATATGTAAATACATTTTAACATAAGTTAATTACGTCGTTTAAATATTAACATATATATTGTTCAAAAATTCTTTAAATTAGTAGTATGAAAAAATATATATATAATACTTTGTTAATATACTTAATGAGATATTTAATTATCATATTTTCAAGTTAAATATATATATAAATCCATATATATACACAATAATTAAACAATTAAACAATTAAATCAAGTTATGACGTTCGTGAATCGTCGGAATAAAAGGGTGACCAAAAGCTTGTGTAAAACTCTTTCTGATGGTTCAAGATTTATTAAAATTCATTTCTTATCAAGTCGGAATTATATAAAGATTAAGTTTAAATTTGGTCGGAAATTTCCGGGTCGTCACACTCAAGAACACCCAAATCAAAACTCCAATTATGAACACTAATCAAACTATAAAAACTCGGAGTTAGAACTTACCAACACTACCACAACGTAGCTAGGAGCGAGATGAACAACTTTAACACTCGAGCTTTTGATCGATTCAAGCTCCTTCTTCCCTAAATCTCCAAATCTCTCTAGAAATCTCTCTCTCTCTCTCTAGATGAAATGGGAGTGTTTGTGGATGTGAAATATGATCCAAAATTGGATCCCAAACTGATAATAGGCTACACATCTGGCCTCAAGTGAAAAGACCAAAATGCCCTTCATTTAACTCAAAATAGCAAAAAGCAGATTTGTGTTGCAGGATTGGTGCGCGGCGCGCACCACCGCTTGTGCGCGGCGCGCACAAGCTCCAACTCAGCCTGTCAGTTTTTGTTTAAATATCCAACGTTTATGTACACCTGTACACTTGGGTTTAGGTTCTTACAACTCTACCCTACTTAAATTGGATCACGTCCCCGTGATCCTCGCCATTTTAACAACAGGACCCACGCTCTAAGGTCCTCCGACATACGTCCAAATTCGATGTCCACAACAATTTCATCAAATTCGAAGATTTCACACAACTCCTTTAGGCGACTTTACTCAAAAGTTACCCTTCCGATTTAAATCATCATCCGTGATTTACCAAATCTACCAAACTGAGCACTAAGTCTCGTTTCATTCTCAAACCGAAATGAACTCACGCTTCGACCGCATGACAAACACATACTAACATTCCAAAACCTCGTACCGAGTTAGCATTCCCTTTAGCGTACTCTTATCATGTACATCGCTAAAGTAACAACACACTAATAATATGGCCAACAAACATCATAATGGAGCCGACGAAAAGTGAATTCTCACGATTGGATACCACTTACCCCACATTCTCACGCGTACGTGGCCGACGAAAAGCGGTAGATCAAACGTTAACCACTTACCACTACGCAACAAAAGGCCGACAAAAAGCGCATCCTTGCGGATCACACTTACCTCTCCTCACACATGGCCAAACAAAAAAGCGATTTCTAACGGAAATCGCATGCCACACACCAATAAGTAGCAAACGAAAAGAGAATCCTAACGGATAACAGTTACTACTTATCACACTCCAACCATGACCAACGAAAAGTGAATCCTCACAATTGGATAGCACTTGCCACAATACATACAAACAAACTAAGTATATACGCATACTTAGACTCATTCCACTCGACTTGGAATCTCCCGCACACAAAATCATACGTATGCACACACATCGATATCACGATCACGCAAAACATAACCTATATCACGCATAGGTTCAAGAATACAATTCTCTAAAAGAGAAACTGGCACATCATCCCTCAACTACCGGACCTTACCTTGCTCAACGAGCCTGCCCATTTACCCGTTAATGAGCTTAACCACTTTACTACCTCGAGTAAAATTCACATCCAAAACAATAAATACAATTTAACCAAAATTGTACTCTACCACAAATCGACCAATCTAGGTCACGACACTAACTCCGGATCTACCATGAGAATCATCCGAAGATTCACACTAAAACCTCCTCGTGTGGGAGTGTAACTACCCCACTTGGAAACTATGTTCCATAACCGCATCGCCATGGTAACATCATCCTGCGATAATTACCATCTCCGAACTACGTGACCCATCTCTCCATCGGTCGTAGTACTCGAATTCCCAAGAATTCAATTTCAACACTAGAATTTGACGCTCACCGTCACCCGTTGGCGTCATTCAAGCAACGACAAAAAGCCAACACAACACGCACCTTGTACAACCGTACAATGCTACCAAAAAGTAGACTTTTCTAACCATTGGGTTCACACGACCCATCACCACATCTTGCTCCAACCTTGAGCATACAAAGGATCTTAACCTATCCTTAATCACTTCGAACGAAGAGTTCATCACAAATTACACAAACTTTATTCTTGCAATCCTCCGTTTGCCATAGCTTGTTAAAGTTCCACCTAGTCACTCATGTACCTAAGGGTTTCTCTCCGGTACCCTAAGTACAATGTAATCACAACATCGCCGGAGTCAAACATTACGCTTGAAGGTATGAAAGAGGCACCTGACCACGCGTCGCATAGACTCCACTACCAACATTCATCGAGACCGAAAGACTCGACTTCATGGGCTCCATTCATCCGATGTCACCCATCACAACACTAAGGTGACCTTAAGTCATCCGTACCCAACGAAACTTATGTTTCATCAATTATGACACAAAAGCGACTACGCGCTACCAAAACAACACCAAAGCCCATTCTCATGGCTTGGTAAAATCTTTCGCCCAACACTAAGGAATGTTTGGAAGCACCAAGTCTTACGCCCTTCGCCCGTCAATCTGACCATCATCATAGGGTAATTCCATAAGGAACGCTACCCCTCATCACTACGCATTAACACAAAATGCATTAAACAAAATCATAAGTACATTTCAAAAGAAATATCGAAAAGTACTTGAACATCGTCGTCAGGTTCTCATGCATCACCAACTAATTTCAGACACGCCGACTTTCGGTGTCCCTCCTTTCGACAATTAAAACATGTAACCTTGTTAGACTTCACATTCGTACATTCGTGCGACAAATGATGTCTGCAATTATAACACGTGGGTATAAAACCACCGGTACCACTCTTCTTCACGCTTCTGACACCCTCAGAAACACTCTTACTCTTTTTGTTTGAAAGCATCGTAGTTTCGGACTTCTGCTTACTAACATCGGAACCACTCTTCTTCAGGACAAGCGTCTCAAAACCCTTCGCCATGTCAAACAACTCGTCAAAAGTTTTCACCGAATTACTACTAATCTTCTCTTAGTAATGATCGTTTAAGGTTCGGTAAAAGTCTTCCTTCAACATGTGGTCATTCCCGACGTATTCCGGGAAAAATTGGGTCTTCGATAAGAAAACGGATTTGAGAGTGTTTAAATCCATTGACCCTTGCCTCAAAGCACGCAACTCGTCCTTAAGCTTAGAAAGATCGGCCAAAGTTCGGTATTCCTTGAAAAATTCCGCTTTGAACTCGTCCCATGTGAACTCCATACATTGTTCCTCACCATAGAGTTGGATTTTCGCATCCCACCACAACTTGGCGTCACCCCTTAGCATACTACTACCATACCTCGTCTTCTTATCGAGAGGGCACTCACTAGTACGAAAGGCCCCCTTCATATCAGAGATCCATCGAGCACTCTTGAGTGGGTCTCGTTCGCCATCAAAATTGGGAGGTTGAGCATCCTTGAAGTTTTTGTAGTAGAAGTCTCGCCTTCCCACATTATCCTCGTGAAGAACAACCTTAACTTGTTCCTTGACTAGATCGACTACCTCCTCGTTAATCGAATCTAGGAACATCTTCCTAACATCCTCTAGAAGGGCTGCACGTTGCCTTTGTATAATGGCCTCAACCTTGGCCGTGAACTCGGAGTCTTCGCCTTGATCATCAATATCATGTTCGTTCTTCGTCTTCATTCTAAGAAATGAACTCGGCTAGGAACGCAACACGAATAAATTACATACACCGCCACGATCAATATTCACAATCATATAAATATGCCACCGTTTGTACATCCCATCTAGTCCAATACTTGTTGTACATCACTTGCTTGACTTGGCTTGCAACCGTAATAATGGTCGCGAAGCATTATTACGCTCACACGCCATGCCGAGCTCATGAATACAACAACCATCTCGCTAGATGTTCAACACAAAACAACACTATTAGTAACAACATAATCAATACATAGCTAGTTCACCTATTCTCTAAGGCACTAACTAAAATCCAAACCGACCCGTAATCCTACAAGTCCCTCAACAAATAAGCACACACAAAAAGTCTAAGTCTAGGCGCCTATCTCAAGTCATCTAAATCCCTTAGACCATGCTCTGATACCATTTGTAACGACCCAACCCATTATCCAACCGAATACGCAAGTTAATTTTTTTTATACAGGAGGGTGCGCGGCGCGCAACCCTCAATGTGCGCGGCGCGCACAAAGCCAAAACAGTTCTGTCCGAAATTTCCAATTTTCGTTTAATGATCTCCCACTTCCCGACACTTTTAGACTAAACTCTTTCCACAACATTTTATAATATGTAAAACTAACACGTTTCAATAATAAAACAAGTTTTACGACACCGGGCTCACATCGGCCGTTTACGACTTTCGTACAAAATACAAGTTTTCGACTACATGAGTTTAAGTTCCAAACACAACAACGAGCATGATGTTTGGGGATAAACTACCCAATCCTAAGTCGAAACCGAAAGTAATCCAAGCAAGCATCAAAAGGGAATTCATCTAATCCCGAGCATACCCTTGTCACGTTCGCCTCTGAACCTAAAAATGTAAACAACGAGAGGGTAAGCTAATGCTTAGTGAATGCAATACTTATACGCATACATACATAATTTCAATCACTTGCATACACCTACACAAACAACGCAGTATCATTAGCAAAGCACAATAATCGAATAATCATACGTACAATGTTAATAACACTTACACAACCCAATATACACAATGTCGACATTCGACTCGATGGTGGCCGACGAAGAGCGGTAGGTCAAATACGTTAACCACTTACCACCCATTGCAACGAGTACGTGGCCGACGAAGAGCGGTAGGTCAAAATCATTAACCACTCACCACTACGCACCATGAGGCTGACGAAAAGTGCAACCAAAACGTTAACACTTACCTCAATCACAAGGATGGCTAACGAAAAGCGGAACCGCTTACATTCTTATGATAAGTGGCCAACGAAGAGCGGATCCCCAAATGGATAACACTCACCACTTACCCCAACACACATATGTGGCCGACGAAGAGCGATATGTCAAACATTAATCACTCGCCACACAACCAAACCCACACATGTAGCCAACGAAGAGTGAAATGTCAACCATTAATCACTCGCTACATAACCAAACACACACATATGACCAACGAAGAGCGATAGGTCAAACATTAATCACTAGTCACATGCCTCACCTCCAATCGTGGTCGACAAAGAATTATTCCTTCCGGATATTACTCACCACATATCGCAACCAAATATAGCCAATGAAGAGTTATCCATACGGATATCACTCACTATATTTTCCAACCCAATTGTGGTCCCCAAAAAGTGAATCCTAACGGATGTCACTTACCACGCCACACACAAGCAACCAAATTATATACATACACGTATAAATATTCCACTCACCTCGATTACTTGAAAAGCAATCCCGCTTGAGCTCCTAAATGTCCAAATGCAAATCACCTAAGTAATTCACAAACAAATAAGCTAAACACTCTAGCTTATACCCAAAACACCAATAAGTGCAATATTGACCCATTTGCACTTACTTCCACTTTGACTAAGTCAAATCTCACCCGAGAACCCTCATAATCACAATCGACTAGTGATTATGTTCCAACAACTCATTTTACTCAAGGTTTCATCATCAAAACATATTACTTGCATCAATTTACACAAGGTCCATTTTGACCTAATCTCAAGTCAAAACACCCATTTTGCAAGCTTACACAATTAATCACTTATAACCTAAGTTAACTAGTGATATTAACACCCGAACATGATTATCAACTAATCAATTCCATCATCCAACCCGAAACCCACCAACAATGGTTATCAATGTAGTGACCCGAACTTTTCCATGTTTATATATATTAAATGAAATTGATATTTATTGGATTAAGTGTTTCCAACATGTTAAGAAATCAAACTTGTTAAGACTTGATTAATTGAAATAGGTTTTATATAGACAATTGACCACCAAAGTTGACCGGTGATTCACGAACGTTAAAACTTGTAAAAACTATATGATGTCATATATATGGATATATATATATATATATAGTTAACATACTATTATGATAAGTAAACATATCATTAAGTATATTAACAATGAATTACATATGTAAAAAATAAGACTACTAACTTAATGATTTCAAAACGAGACATATGTGTAACGATTATCGTTGTAACAACATTTAATGTATTTATATCATATTAAGATATATTAATACATCATGTTATCATGATAATGTAATAATTTGACATCTTATTTGATATAATAAACAATGGGCTAACAACATTTAAAAAGATCGTTAAACTAAAGGTTTCAAAACAACACTTACATGTAACGACTAACGATGACTTAACGACTCAGTTAAAATGTATATATACATGTAGTGTTTTAATATATTCATACACTTTTGAAAGACTTCAATACACTTATCAAAATACTACTACTTAACAAAAATGCTTACAATTACATCCTCGTTCAGTTTCATCAACAATTCTACTCGTATGCACCCGTATTCGTACTCGTACAATACACAGCTTTTAGATGTATGTACTATTGATATATACACTCCAATGATCAGCTCTTAGCAGCCCATGTGAGCCACCTAACACATGTGGGAACCATTATTTGGCAACTAGCATGAAATATCTCATAAAATTACCAAAATATTAGTAATCATTCATGACTTATTTACATGTAAACAAAATTACACATCCTTTATATCTAATCCATATACCAACGACCAAAAATACCCACAAACACTTTCATTCTTCAATTTTCTTCATCTAATTGATCTCCCTCAAGTTCTATCTTCAAGTTCTTAGTGTTCTTCATAAATTTTATAAGTTATAGTTTCATAAAATCAAGAATACTTCCAAGTTTGCTAGCTTACTTCCAATCTTGTAAAGTGATCATCCAACCTCAAGAAATCTTTCTTATTTACAGTAAGATATCTTTCAAATACAAGGTAACACTCATATTCAAACTTTGATTCAATTTCTATAACTGTAACAATCTTATTTCGAGTGAAAATCTTACTTGAACTTGTTTTCGTGTCATGATTCTGCTTCAAGAACTTTCAAGCCATCCAAGGATCCTTTGAAGCTAGATCTATTTTTCTCATTTCTAGTAGGTTTATCCATAAAACCTTAGGTAGTAATTATGTTCATAACATCATTCGATTCATATATATAAAATTACCTTATTCGAAGGTTTAAACTTGAAATCACTAGAACATAGTTTAGTTAATTCTAAACTTGTTCGCAAACAAAAGTTAATCTTTCTAACTTGACTTTTAAAATCAACTAAACACATGTTCTATATCTATATGATATGCTAACTTAATGATTTAAAACCTGGAAACACAAAAAATACCGTAAAACCGGACGTACGCCGTCGTAGTAACACCGCGGGCTGTTTTGGGTTAGTTAATTAAAAACTATGATAAACTTTGATTTAAAAGTTGTTCTTATGGGAAAATGATTTTTCTTATGAACATGAAACTATATCCAAAAATCATGGTTAAACTCAAAGTGGAAGTATGTTTTCCAAAATGGTCATCTAGACGTCATTTTTTCGACTGAAATGTCTACCTTTACAAAAACGACTTGTAACCTGTATTTCCGACTATAAACTTATACTTTTTCTGTTTAGATTCATAAACTTAAGATTAATATGAAACCATAGCAACTTGAAACACTCAAAACGGATTTAAAACGAAGAAGTTATGGGTAAAACAAGATTGGATAATTTTTGTTGTTATAGCTACGTGAAAATTGGTAACAAATCTATATTAATCATATCCTAGATAACTTATATTGTATTATACATGTATTCTAATATATTATGTAATCTTGGGATACCATAGATACGTATGCAAATGTTTTGTCATATCATATCGACCCATGTATATATATTATTTGGAACAACCATAGACACTCTATATGCAGTAATGTTGGAGTTAGCTATACAGGGTTGAGGTTGATTCCAAAAATATATATACTTTGAGTTGTGATCTAGCCTGAGATGTGTATACACTGGGTCGTGGATTGATTCAAGATAATATATATCGATTTATTTCTGTACATCTAACTATGGACAACTAGTTGTAGGTTACTAACGAGGACAGCTGACTTAATAAACTTAAAACAGTAAAATGTATTAAAAATATTGTAAATATATTTTGAACATACTTTGATATATATGTACATATTTGTTATAGGTTCGTGAATCGACCAGTGACCAAGTCTTACTTCCCGACGAAGTAAAAATATGTGAAAGTGAGTTATAGTCCCACTTTTAAAATCTAATATTTTGGGATGAGAATACAAGCAATTTTATAAATGTTTTACGAAATAGACACAATTAAATGAAACTACATTATATGGGTGAATGATCGAAGCCGAATATGCCCCTTTTTAGCTTGGTAGCCTAAGAATTTGGGAACAGACCCCCCAAATTGACGCGAATCCTAAAGATAGATCTATCGAGCTCAACAAGCCCCATTCTGGAATTTGGAATGCTTTAGTACTTCGAAATTATCATGTACGATGGGTGTCCCGGAATGATGGGGATATTCTATATGCATCTTGTTAATGTTGTTTACCAGGTGTTCACCGTATGAATGATTTTTATCTATATGTATGGGATGTATTGAAATATAAAATCTTGTGGTCTATTATTATGATTTGATAATATATAGGTTAAACCTATAACTCACCAACATTTTTGTTGACGTTTTAAGCATGTTTATTCTCAGGTGATTATTAAGAGCTTCCGCTGTTCCATACTAAAATAAGGACAAGATTTGGAGTCAATGCTTGTATGATATTATGTAAAAACTGCATTCAAGAAACTTATTTTTGATGTAATATATTCTTATTGTAAACCATTATGTAATGGTCGTGTGTAAACTATATATTTTAGATTATCATTATTTGATAATCTTCGTAATGCTTTTTAAATATTTATAGATAAAATAAAGGTTATGGTTGTTTTAAAAATGAATGCAGTCTTTGAAAAACTTCTCATATAGAGGTCAAAACCTCGCGACGAAATCAATTAATATGGAACGTTTATAATCAATATGAACGGGACATTTCAGTTGGTATCCGAGCATTGGTCTTAGAGAACCAGAAATTTGCATTAGTGTGTCTTATCGAGTTTGTTAGGATACATTAGTGAGTCTGGACTTCGACCGTGTTTTCTTTAAAAACGATTGCTTAACACTTTTGTTGGAAATTATATATTATTAACATGTAAATATTATGTGATATATTAACCTCTTAATGTGTTTGATATTGTGTGATAGATGTCTACCACTAGTACAAATTCCATCGACTCACCTAATAATAATGAAGAGTCGAATATACTTTGGGAAGATTCACAAATTCCCGAAGAGGAGGAACCGGAAGAAGAAGAGGTTACGGAGGAAGAAATATTGATACCTACAGTAAATCGATTAAATAAAAGAAAATCCTCAACCAGCGGACCAAAGTTAAAAATGGTCAATGGTGTTTCCGCCGAAGAAGTAAAATATTGGGAAGATTACCAATTTTCTGATGAATCGAATCCCGATGAGGATTCCGATGATGTTATAGAAATTACCTCGACCCAATTTAATATAGCAAAAGAAAATAATAAGGGAAAAGGTATAAAAATAGAGAAACCTGATTCCAACCCCGATGAACTTTATATGTATCGGCAACGTCCGTATTTCCTAAATTGTAACAATAACCCGAGAACCTTTAAACCACCAGGTTTTTCTAAACCATTGTGGAAAACGACGGATCGTATTAGAGGAGCACCATATATCCCTAGAGAATTAGGAAAAATGAACCAAGTCCGAAGAAGAAGACACCAGAGATTCAGATTAGAGGGTTGTAATCATGTTGTGTATTATATCTAATGTAGTGTGCTTGTACTTTTATGTTCTATGTAAAAATTGCTTGTATTGTTTGTTAATTATCTTTTACAAATCTAATCCTTGTCTATTTTACAGTATATAAACACAAAATGGACGTTAAGGATAGACAACCAAAAATTTTAGAAGACCTACCAGGAGATATGTTTGATGAAATCTTGTCTAGAGTCGGGCAGAATTCATCAGCACAATTAGTTACGGCAAAATTAGTTTGTCAAACGTTTAAAAGACATTCCAAGCATGCCTTAATATATAAAAGGCTTTCCTTTGAAAGATGGGGTATATCACATTGGGGAGACTTTAAGTTATGCCAAGTTTTCTTTAAGGCATTTAATGCGGGAAACCCAGATGTAATTTTACGCTACGAGTTACGAACCTATTTTGACTCAACATATCCCAACATAGGATTTCATGAGTTAGAAAGAGCTTCTAACATGCAACATAAAGAAGCATGTTATACTTACGGGTTAGTGATCTTCGATTTTTACCAAAGTGAGAAAAAGAATATCGGTTTACAACTTTTAAATAAAACCTTCCCACAAGTGACGGACGAAGTAGTTGGGGTAAGAAACAAGGTTTTTAGATTGCTACGAGGCTGTTGGGCATTACGAAACCCTCGTCCTTTTGATGACATTACTACATGCTGCCTAACCAATGGTCATAATGGTTACTTTCCACAAGACCAAGGATGGGAAGTCGTCTTAGTAAAACCTGAATGCATGACATGTTTCTGGACTTATGAATTATGTGTCTTTATTTCTTTTGCTGAACAACTTGCGTATTAACTAGAATTGCCTTTATAGCTGCTGAGTAGCAAAGATATTATGTGCTATATTTCATCCTATATGTATAATAGTGGTATTGTAAGTTTGTAAAATATTGTATAAAGATTTGAACGAGAAATATTATTGTAATAAGTTTTTCATATAGAAGTGTAGTAGTTGAGTTGTATAGTAGCTAGTAAGTATGAACTTAACGGGTAGGTATTACCCGAATTAAAACTATAAAATGCTAATATGAAGAAAAAGCTTTTATAAATAAGTTCATATAATGCTACGAGATACTATTGACTACTCTTAAATTCTATATGATTAACTCAATTCTTTTGGCTATTTTTGAAGGAAATGGCACCGGCGACTCGTCAGAATTTGAACATGAGAGAGGAAGACTTCCGAGTTTTCCTTGCTGCGAACATAGCCGTAGTACAGGCTGCAATGCAAAATAAAAATAACCCTGGATCTAGCAGTGGAACTAATTCCACAAAAAATCGTGTAGGATGCTCCTACAAAGAATTCACTACCTGCAAACCTTTGGAATTTGATGGAACCGAAGGACCAATTGGATTGAAACGGTGGATCGAGAAAGTTGAATCGGTGTTTACCATAAGTAAGTGTACTGAAGAGGACAAAGTTAAGTACGCTACGCATACCTTCACAGGTACTGCATTAACGTGGTGGAACCTTGAGACGACCCGACCCAATCCATCTGGACGAAGTCATCAACATCTGGTTCCATTGCGATGATCGACTCCAAGTAATGTCCTTAAAATGAGCAAATGCACAGTGGAAGACTTATTTCGTACCTGAGAATAACATGCTTTAAAATGTCAACATAAAGTTGGTGAGATATATAGGTTTGATGCTAGCAGCGTTATAACAACCATGGACCACTAGATTTCATATAGTTAAACATAATACACTCCTCGTGTATGTAAAAGTCGTTGAGCACTTGGTAACCATACTTAACATTTAAATCACAGCAGCATATTCTTAAATAAACCCTACACCGTACCAAGTGTAGTAACGAAACGAAGTACTGTGCAACCGTTTAAAACTGGTCGTCCAGCCCGGTTGGGGTTGTCAGGCCCGATAGATCTATCAACAGGATTCGCGTTTACGCTCCTCACGTAAATATTAGCTACCAAGTATAAAGAAATATGCCATGGTACAACTCAACGTAGATTTTATTTTTGATCACTTGTGTCCATAACGTAAATCATTTATAAAAACAGCGCATGTATTCTCAGCCCAAAAATATTTAAAGTTTAAAAGGGACTATATACTCACCATACTGTATTTTGTAGTAAAAATACATATAACATCATTGAACACGTATAGGGTTGACCTCGGATTCACGAACCTATATCAAGTATATATATATTAACACATTGTAATATTAATCAACTAAATTTATATATAATTTATAATATATGAAGATTAATATCCTTAGATATAATTATATAAATCCCTTGTTTGTAGAGATAATAATAATAATAATAATAATAATAATAATAATAATAATAATAATAATAATAATAATAATAATAATAATAATAATAATAATAATAATAATAATAATAATAACAAAATCATGTTTAATGATAATAATAATAATAATAATGATGCTTTTAATTTAATAATAATTTTTAATAAAAATGATAAGTTTAATAAAAATGATAATTTTAAAAAAATAATGACAATTTAATAATAATGACAACTTTAATAAAAATGATAGTTTTTAGTAAAAAAAATGATTTTATTTAATCATAACTTAATTATATTTATATTCCTCTTACTCGTAAACGTACTTATAATTATACTTCTCGGTTGTAATTACCTTAGCTATATTCATGATCATAATCATAATCATTTTTATCTTAATATAACTTAACATAAGTTATATCCATTTTTATTTTTATCATGTGCATAAAATTAATTATTAGTAATAATAATAATAAAAATAAATATCAAATTATACCTTAGAAACATTAAAAAGAGATAAATTGCTTGGGTCGGGACTTGAACCCAAGACCTCTCGCTTAAACACCAACACTCCCCTGACCATCCCTCTGCCATTCCATTTCTGATTTTGAATCCGATTTATAATCTATATAACCTATTACGTCAGATCTTCAACATCCCTACACTAATTGATTTTTATTATCATCATAATTTATCTCCCGGCCCAACAAGCATTAGCCCGTTTAAGCAGCCCATCATTCTGATTCCAAACCCAATATAGAAATCGATTTAATAGCCCTTTTGATAAACGTTTGAAGTTAGATCGAGCTTTTAATTAGAAGATAAGGACCTTAAGGCCAAAAATGGTATTTGTTGTTCCCTGGATAATCATTGATCCTATAGTGTAATACACTTTTTTAAAAAAAAAAAACAAAAGGGACATGATAACAACCACTTTGTTTCTTCACAATATCACGTTTATCTTCTCTCTACTTTTTCCATCATTTTCTCGCCATCATCATTATCCTTCGTGTTTTTAATTCCCCGCAAGAAGGTTACAGCAACCTTGTTTAAACAGAACCATCTCGTAACAACATGGTGACATTTATTGTGGTTCTCAATGGACAGGAACTAGGCAGGAGTAGTAGTTCTCGAACAGCGAAAAAAATAAAAAAAATGGCAGCCATTAACAGATTTCTGGGCTATTCATGAGCTGCAAAACAGCAGCATATAGCGACGGTGGTGGTCTGAATCGAATAGAAAACAGAAATATTGCAGGTGCAGTTAATCATGGTGACGGTTGATAGTTCATGAGAGTTTTTAAGTGGTGATGTATGGTGGCGATAGTGGTGGTGTTTAGGTTGTATAGCTCACTAAACAGAAAGGAAAAATAAATAAAACGCAGGTTGGTGATGGCTTCGGTTGTAGGTCTTCCCGTCGGGAAAGAGAAGAAAGAAGAAAGGAAAAATAAATGAAAGGATTAGAGTGGCAGCTTGTGGCGGTTTGTGATCGTAGGTGTGTGTATATATATATATATATATATATATATATATATATATATATATATATATATATATATATATATATATATATATATATATATATATATATATATATATATATATATATATATATATATATATATATATATAATTATAGAAAAGATAGGTGGTTTTCAATGGTGATGATCGGTGGTCCGATGGTTTGGATATTGGGTTAGGGTGGCGGTGGTTGAGAGATTCCGGTGGTCGATGGTTGTTAGTTTGAGGATGGGATGGCGGTTATGATCATAACAGAAACCGACGGTTGTAGCAAGATTGCACTAATCGTTGTGGGTTTGTAGGAGTGGTGGTTGTTTATGAAGGTGTTAGGTAGTTTTGGGTTGCAATAGAAATGTGTTAACAGAAGGTGGTCGTGATTGTTATAGTCAAGATGATTTTGGGTTTAACTATGGTGATGGGTTGTTCCTAGCCTTTAGTTAAGAGAAGAAAAGTTAGAGGGAGATGAAAGAAAGTGGATGTTTACAGAGGAAGTGGGTTTCCTAAATCATACTTGTATATCTATATATAATATAGAAGAGATAGATAATAGTGTCGGTGGAGGAATTAAACAAACACAGTATTCCCTATTTAAAACATACTAATTTTATGCATGAAAAGGAAAATCAATCTAATACACTACGGAGAATAGATATTTAAGCACAGTATTTTATATAGTAATTATAGTATAATTTAGGATATAAATGTGTGATAATGTTAGCCGTCGTCTACTAAATAAATCTGAAATTTACATATATATATATATTTCATATACTTCAGTTATAAATATTGACATATTTCAAATAATAATTATTATAATATTATATTTTATTTTATTTTACAATATAAATTAAATCATATAATATTTCAAATTATTATTATATATTCATATATTTAAATATATAAACCTATTTACAAACAGTGTGATTCGTGAATCGTCGAGTACAGTCAAAGGGTATCTAGTTATCCAGATATAGATTTCAAACTTTCTAGACTCAACATTAGGGTTTTTGCTTATCGTGTCGGAAACATATAGAGTTTAAGGTTTAAATTTGGTCGAAAATTTCCGGGTCGTTACAAACCTATCTTGAACAGGTAGGACAAAATGCTGCTTACGCACTACCGTAGTCGTCATTCAAGCAATTGATGAACGTGCAGTACCGTCCTAGAAACGAAGTCAATAAGCTCAAGGTATAACTTAGGGAGTTACGAACACAAGGGTTCGACATTACCACATATGAACGACGATTCACAGAGTTGTGCCTATTGTAGTGACCTGAACTTTTCCATGTTTATATATATTAATTGAGATTGATATTTACATGATTAAATGTTTCCAACATGTTAAGCAATCAAACTTGTTAAGACTTGATTAATTGAAATATGTTTCATATAGACAATTGACAACCCAAGTTGACCGGTGATTCACGAACGTTAAAACGTGTAAAAACTATATGATGACATATATATGGATATATATATAGTTAACATGATACTATGATAAGTAAACATATCATTAAGTATATTAACAATGAACTACATATGTAAAAATAAGACTACTAACTTAATGATTTTTAAACGAGACATATATGTAACGATTATCGTTGTAAAGACATTTAATGTATATATATCATATTAAGAAATATTCATACATGATAATATCATGATAATATAATAATTTAAAATCTCATTTGATATTATAAACATTGGGTTAACAACATTTAACAAGATCGTTAACCTAAAGGTTTCAAAACAACACTTACATGTAACGACTAACGATGACTTAACGACTCAGTTAAAATGTATATACATGTAGTGTTTTAATATGTATTTATACACTTTTGAAAGACTTCAATACACTTATCAAAATACTTCTACTTAACAAAAATGCTTACAATTACATCCTCGTTCAGTTTCATCAACAATTCTACTCGTATGCACCCGTATTCGTACTCGTACAATACACAGCTTTTAGATGTATGTACTATTGGTATATACACTATAATGATCAGCTCTTAGTAGCCCATGTGAGTCACCTAACACATGTGGGAACCATCATTTGGCAACTAGCATGAAATATCTCATAAAATTACAAAAATATGAGTAATCATTCATGACTTATTTACATGAAAACAAAATTACATATCCTTTATATCTAATCCATACACCAACGACCAAAAACACCTACAAACACTTTCATTCTTCAATGTTCTTCATCTAATTGATCTCTCTCAAGTTCTATCTTCAAGTTCTAAGTGTTCTTCATATATTCTACAAGTTCTAGTTACATAAAATCAAGAATACTTTCAAGTTTGCTAGCTCACTTCCAATCTTGTAAGGTGATCATCCAACCTCAAGAAATCTTTGTTTCTTACAATAGGTTATCATTCTAATATAAGGTAATAATCATATTCAAACTTTGGTTCAATTTCTATAACTATAACAATCTTATTTCAAGTGATGATCTTACTTGAACTTGTTTTCGTGTCATGATTCTGCTTCAAGAACTTCGAGCCATCCAAGGATCCGTTGAAGCTAGATCCATTTTTATATTTTCCAGTAGGTTTATCCAAGGAACTTAAGGTAGTAATGATGTTCATAACATCATTCGATTCATACATATAAAGCTATCTTATTCGAAGGTTTAAACTTATAATCACTAGAACATAGTTTAGTTAATTCTAAACTTGTTCGCAAACAAAAGTTAATCCTTCTAACTTGACTTTTAAAATAAACTAAACACATGTTCTATATCTATATGATATGCTAACTTAATGATTTAAAACCTGGAAACGCGAAAAACACCGTAAAATCGGATTTACGCCGTCGTAGTAACACCGCGGGCTGTTTTGGGTTAGTTAATTAAAAACTATGATAAACTTTGATTTAAAAGTTGTTATTCTGAGAAAATGATTTTTATTATGAACATGAAACTATATCCAAAAATTATGGTTAAACTCAAAGTGGAAGTATGTTTTCTAAAATGGTCATCTAGACGTCGTTCTTTCGACTGAAATGACTACCTTTACAAAAACGACTTGTAACTTATTTTTTCGACGATAAACCTATACTTTTTCTGTTTAGATTTATAAAATAGAGTTCAATATGAAACCATAGCAATTTGATTCACTCAAAACGGATTTAAAATGAAGAAGTTATGGGTAAAACAAGATTGGATAATTTTTCTCATTTTAGCTACGTGAAAATTGGTAACAAATCTATTCCAACCATAACTTAATCAACTTGTATTGTATATTATATAATCTTGAGATACCATAGACACGTATACAATGTTTCGACCTATCATGTCGACACATCTATATATATTTCGGAACAACCATAGACATTCTATATGTGAATGTTGGAGTTAGCTATACAGGGTTGAGGTTGATTCCAAAATATATATAGTTTGAGTTGTGATCAATACTGAGATACGTATACACTGGGTCGTGGATTGATTCAAGATAATATTTATCGTTTTATTTCTGTACATCTAACTGTGGACAACTAGTTGTAGGTTACTAACTAGGACAGCTGACTTAATAAACTTAAAACATCAAAATATATTAAAAGTGTTGTAAATATATTTTGAACATACTTTGATATATATGTATATATTGTTATAGGTTCGTGAATCAACCAGTGGCCAAGCCTTACTTCCTTACGAAGTAAAAATCTGTGAAAGTGAGTTATAGTCCCACTTTTAAAATCTAATATTTTTGGGATGAGAATACATGCAGGTTTTATAAATGATTTACAAAATAGACACAAGTACGTGAAACTACATTCTATGGTTGAATTATCGAAATCGAATATGCCCCTTTTTATTAAGTCTGGTAATCTAAGAATTTGGGAACAGACACCCTAATTGACGCGAATCCTAAAGATAGATCTATTGGGCCTAACAAACCCCATCCAAAGTACCGGATGCTTTAGTACTTCGAAATTTATATCATATCCGAAGGGTGTCCCGGAATGATGGGGATATTCTTATATATGCATCTTGTTAATGTCGGTTACCAGGTGTTCACCATATGAATGATTTTTATCTCTATGTATGGGATGTGTATTGAAATATGAAATCTTGTGGTCTATTATTATGATTTGATATATATAGGTTAAACCTATAACTCACCAACATTTTTGTTGACGTTTTAAGCATGTTTATTCTCAGGTGATTATTAAGAGCTTCCGCTGTCGCATACTTAAATAAGGACGAGATTTGGAGTCCATGCTTGTATGATATTGTGTAAAAACTGCATTCAAGAAACTTATTTTGTTGTAACATATTTGTATTGTAAACCATTATGTAATGGTCGTGTGTAAACAGGATATTTTAGATTATCATTATTTGATAATCTATGTAAAGCTTTTTAAACCTTTATTGATGAAATAAAGGTCATGGTTTGTTTTAAAATGAATGCAGTCTTTGAAAAACGTCTCATATAGAGGTCAAAACCTCGCAACGAAATCAATTAATATGGAACGTTTTTAATCAATAAGAACGGGACATTTCACCTATTGTGTCCGGGAGCGTTCAAAGATGAAGAAGAGAAGATCGACGCATTTGTAAAAGGGTTACCAGTAAGGATTCAAGAAGATGTGAGTTCACACGAGCCCGCTTCCATACAAAAGGCAAGTCGAATGGCTCATAATCTCATAAATCAGATTGAGGGAAGAATTAAAGAGCTGGCGACCGAAGTAGCCAACACGAAACAACTCAAGAGGAAGTGGGAGGAAAACGGTGACAAGAGTCACCAGTACAACAACAAAAACAATTACAACCTTAATCACAATAACAATCATAACAACCGCAACAACAATCGCAACAATAACCGCAATCCCAAAAATAACTACAACAAACATCCCAACAACAACAACAACTACAACAACCGTTCCAACAACAATAACAATCCCAACAACAACCTCAATAGCAACAACGGCAACAAAAATCAAAAATGCCAAAGGTGTGAAGAGTACCACAAGAATGGGTTCTGCACGACATTTTGCACCAAGTGTAAAAGAACTGGCCATGGTGCGAAAAAGTGTGAGGTCTACGGACCAAAGTTTAACAGAACTAAAGGAATAAATAGTGGCGAAACAAGTAATGCCACCTTTGTTTGTTATGGATGTGGAAAACCGGGCCACATTAGAAGTAATTGCCCGAATCAGGGGAATACTAATGGGCAGGGCCGCGGATGAGTTTTCAATATTAATACAACAGAAGCGCAGGAAGACCCGCAGCTTGTTACGGGTACATTTCTTATTGATAATAAATCTGTTTATGTTTTATTTGATTCGGGTGCGGATAGAAGCTATATGAGTAGAGATTTTTGTGCTAAGTTAAGTTGCCCATTGACGCCTTTGGATAGTAAATTTTTACTCGAATTAGCAAACGGTAAATTAATTTCAGCAGATAATATATGTCGGGATAGAGAAATTAAACTGGGGGATGAAACGTTTAAAATTGATTTAATACCAGTCGAGTTAGGGAGTTTTGATGTAATAATTGGTATGGACTGGTTGAAAAAGGTGAGAGAAGAGGTCGTTTGTTACAAAAATGCGATTCGCATTATGCGTGAAAAGGGAAAACCTTTAATGGTGTACGGAGGAAAGAACAACGCGAAATTAAACCTTATTAGTAATTTGAAGGTGCAAAAACTAATAAGAAAAGATTGTTACGTCATTCTAGCACACATCAAGGAAGTTAAACCTGAAGAAAAGAACATCAGTGATGTTCCTGTCGCAAAAGAATTTCCCGATGTATTTCCGAAAGAATTACCGGGATTACCCCCACATCGATCTGTTGAATTTCAAATAGACCTTGTACCATGAGCTACACCAATATCTCTTGCTCTATACTGACTCGCACCCAACGAAATGAAAGAATTACAAAGTCAGTTATAGGAACTTTTAGAGCGTGGTTTCATTCGACCTAGCATATCCCCGTGGGGAGCTCCTGTTTTGTATGTCAAGAAGAAGGATGGTACATTTAGGTTTTGTATCGACTACCGAGAGTTGAACAAACTTACCATCAAGAACCGCTACCCACTACCGAGAATCGACGACTTATTTGATCAATTACAAGGCTCTTCAGTTTATTTGAAGATTGATTTACGTTCTGGGTATCATCAAATGAGGGTGAAGGAGGATGATATTCCAAAGTCTGCTTTTTGGACGCGTTACGATCATTATGAGTTTATGGTTATGCCATTTGGGTTGACTAACGCACCAGCTGTGTTCATGGACCTCATGAACCGAGTGTGTGGACCATACCTTGACAAGTTTGTCATTGTTTTCATCGATGACATTCTTATTTACTCAAAGAATGACCAAGAGCATGAAGAACATTTGAGAAAAGTGCTAGAGTTGTTAATAAAGGAAAAACTGTACGCTAAGTTTTCAAAGTGTGCATTTTGGTTGGAAGAAGTTCAATTCCTCGGTCACATAGTGAACAAAGAAGGTATTCAGGTGGATCCAGCAAAGATTGAAACCGTTGAAAAGTGGGAAACCCCGAAAACTCTGAAGCACATAAGACAATTTTTAGGGCTGGCTGGTTATTACAGGATATTCATCCAAGATTTTTCCAAAATAGCAAAACCCTTGACTGTATTAACGCTTAAAGGGAAGAAATTTGAATGGAAGGATGAACAAGAGAAAGCGTTTCAATTGTTAAAGAAAAAGTTAACTACGGCACCTATATTGTCATTACCTGAAGGGAATGATGATTTTGTGATATATTGTGACGCCTCAAAGCAAGGTCTCGGTTGTGTATTAATGCAACGAACGAAGGTAATTGCTTATGCGTCTAGACAATTGAAGATTCACGAGCAGAATTATATGACGCATGATTTGGAATTAGGCGCGGTTGTTTTTGCATTAAAGACTTGGAGGCACTACTTATATGGGGTCAAAATTATTATATATACCGACCACAAAAGTCTTCAACACATATTTAATCAGAAACAACTGAACATGAGGCAGCGCAGATGGATTGAATTGTTGAATGATTATGACTTTGAGATTCGTTACCACCCGGGGAAGGCAAATGTGGTAGCCGACGCGTTAAGCAGAAAGGACAGAGAACCTATTCGAGTAAAAGCTATGAATATAATGATTCACACTAACCTTACTACTCAAATAAAGGAGGCGCAACAAGGAGTTTTAAAAGAGGGAAACTTAAGGGATGAAATACCCAAAGGATTGGAGAAGCATCTTAATATTCGGAAAGATGGAACTCTGTATAGGGCTGAAAGAATTTAGGTACCAAAATTTGGAGGTATGAGAGAAATGGTACTTAGAGAAGCTCATAAAACCAGATACTCAATACATCCTGGAACGGGGAAGATGTACAAAGATCTCAAGAAACATTTTTGGTGGCCGGGTATGAAAGCCGATGTTGATAAATATGTAGGGGAATGTTTGACGTGTTCTAAGGTCAAAGCGGAGCATCAAAAACCATCAGGTCTACTTCAACAACCCGAAATCCCGGAATGGAAATGGGAAAACATTACCATGGATTTCATCACTAAATTGCCACGGACTGCAAGTGGTTTTGATACTATTTGGGTAATAGTTGATCGTCTCACCAAATCAGCACACTTCCTGCCAATAAAAGAAGATGACAAGATGGAGAAGTTAGCACGACTGTATTTAAAGGAAGTCATCTCCAGACATGGAATACCAATCTCTATTATCTCTGATAGGGATGGCAGATTTATTTCAAGATTCTGGCAGACATTACCGCAAGCATTAAGAACTCATCTAGACATGAGTACTACTTATCATCCACAAACTGATGGGCAGGGCGAAAGGACGATACAAATGCTTAAAGACATGCTATGAGCATGTGTTATTGATTTCGGAAACAGTTGGGATTGACATCTACCGTTAGCAGAATTTTCCTACAACAACAGCTACCATTTAAGCATTGAGATGGCGCCGTTTGAAGCACTTTATGGTAGAAAGTACAGGTCTCCGATTTGTTGGAGTGAAGTGGGGGATAGACAGATTACGGGTCCGAAGATAATACAAAAAACTACCAAGAAGATCATCCAAATTCAACAACGGTTGAAAACCGCCCAAAGTCGACAAAAGAGCTACGCTGACATTAAAAGAAAAGATATAGAATTTGAAATGGGAGAGGTGGTCAAGCTTAAAGTTGCACCTTGGAAAGGCGTTGTTCGATTTGGTAAATGAGGGAAATTAAATCCAAGGTATATTGGACCATTCAAGATTATTGATCGTGTCGGACCAGTAGCTTACCGACTTGAATTACCTCAACAACTCGCGGCTGTACATAACACTTTTCACGTCTCGAATTTGAAGAAATGTTTTGCTAAAGAAGATCTCACTATTTCCTTAGACGAAATCCAAATCAACGAAAAACTTCAATTCATTGAAGAACCCGTCAAAATAAAGGATCGTGAGGTTAAAAGACTTAAGAAAAACAAGATACCAATTGTTAAAGTTCGATGGAATGCTCGTAGAGGACCTGAGTTCACCTGGGAACGAGAAGATCAGATGAAGAAGAAATACCCACACTTATTTCCAGAAGATACGTCAACATCTCCAACTGCTTAAATTTTTGGGACGAAATTTATTTAACGGGTAGGTACTGTAGTGACCCGAACTTTTCCATGTTTATATATATTAAATGAAATTGATATTTATATGATTAAGTGTTTCTAACATGTTAAGCAACCAAACTTTATATATATATATATATATATATATATATATATATATATATATATATATATATATATATATATATATATATATATATATATATATATATATATATATATATATATATATATATATGTATTATATAAGTATATACCATTATATATTATATAAGTATATATATATATATGTATATATATATATATATATATATATATATATATATATATATATATATATATATATATATATATAGGTTTTATATAGACAATTGACCACCCAAGTTAACCGGTGATTCACGAACGTTAAAACTTGTAAAAACTATATGATGTCATATATATGGATATATATATATACATATATATAGTTAACATACTATTATGATAAGTAAACATATCATTATGTATATTAACAATGAACTACATATGTAAAAAACAAGACTACTAACTTAATGATTTCGAAACGAGACATATGTGTAACGATTATCGTTGTAACGACATTTAATGTATTTATATCATATTAAGATATATTAATACATCATGTTATCATAATAATGTAATAATTTAACATCTCATTTGATATAATAAACATTGGGTTAACAACATTTAACAAGATCGTTAAACTAAAGGTTTCAAAACAACGCTTACATGTAACGACTAACGATGACTTAACGACTCAGTTAAAATGTATATACATGTAGTGTTTTAATATGTATTCATACACTTTTGAAAGACTTCAAGACACTTATCAAAATACTTCTACTTAACAAAAATGCTTACAATTACATCCTCGTTCAGTTTCATCAACAATTCTACTCGTATGCACCCGCATTCGTACTCGTACAATACACAGCTTTTAGATGTATGTACTATTGGTATATACACTCCAATGATCAGCTCTTAGAAGCCCATGTGAGTCACCTAACACATTTGGGAACCATCATTTAGAAACTAGCATGAAATATCTCATAAAATTACAAAAATATTAGTAATCATTCATGACTTATTTACATGTAAACAAAATTACACATCCTTTATTTCTAATCCATATACCAACGACCAAAAACACCTACAAACACTTTCATTCTTCAATTTTCTTCATATAATTGATCTCTCTCAAGTTCTATCTTCAAGTTCTAAGTGTTCTTCATAAATTTTATAAGTTCTAGTTTCATAAAATCAAGAATACTTCCAAGTTTGCTAGCTTACTTCCAATCTTGTAAGTGATCATCCAACCTTAAGAAATCTTTCTTATTTATAGTAAGATATCTTTCTAATACAAGGTAATACTCATATTCAAACTTTGATTCAATTTCTATAACTATAACAATCTTATTTCTAGTGGAAATCTTACTTGAACTTGTTTTCGTGTCATGATTCTGCTTCAAGAACTTTCAAGCCATCCAAGGATCCTTTGAAGCTAGATCTATTTTTCTCATTTCCAGTAGGTTTATGCACAAAACTTGAGGTAGTAATGATGTTCATAACATCATTCGATTCATATATAAAATTACCTTATTCGAAGGTTTAAACTTGAAATCACTATAACATAGTTTAGTTAATTCTAAACTTGTTCGCAAACAAAAGTTAATCCTTCTAACTTGACTTTTAAAATCAACTAAAAACATGTTCTATATTTATATGATATGCTAACTTAATGATTTAAAACCTGGAAACACGAAAAACACCATAAAACCGGACATACGCCGTCGTAGTAACACCGCGGGCTGTTTTGGGTTAGTTAATTAAAAACTTTGATAAACTTTGATTTAAAAGCTGTTCTTCTGGGAAAATTATTTTTCTTATGAACATGAAACTATATCCCAAAATCATGGTTTAACTCAAACTGGAAGTATGTTTTCCAAAATGGTCATCTAGACGTCGTTCTTTCGACTGAAATGACTACCTTTACAAAAATGACTTGTAACCTGTATTTATGACTATAAACTTATACTTTTTCTGTTTAGATTCATAAACTTAAGATTAATATGAAACCATAGCAACTTGAAACACTCAAAACGGATTTAAAACGAAGAAGTTATGGGTAAAACAAGATTGGATAATTTTTGTTGTTATAGCTACGTGAAAATTGGTAACAAATCTATATTAATCATATCCTAGCTAACTTATATTGTATTATACATGTATTCTAATATATTATGTAATCTTGGGATACCATAGACACGTATGCAAATATTTTGACATATCATATCGACCCATGTATATATATTATTTGGAACAACCATAGACACTCTATATGCAGTAATGTTGGAGTTAGCTATACAGGGTTGAGGTTGATTCCAAAAATATATATACTTTGAGTTGTGATCTAGCCTGAGACGTGTATACACTGGGTCGTGGATTGATTCAAGATAATATATATCGATTTATTTCTGTACATCTAACTATGGACAACTAGTTGTAGGTTACTAACGAGGACAGCTGACTTAATAAACTTAAAACAGTAAAACGTATTAAAAATGTTGTAAATATATTATGAACATACTTTGATATATATGTACATATTTGTTATAGGTTTATGAATCGACCAGTGGCCAAGTCTTTCTTCCCGACGAAGTAAAAATCTGTGAAAGTGAGTTATAGTCCCACTTTTAAAATCTAATATTTTGGGATGAGAATACATGCAATTTTATAAATGTTTTACGAAATAGACATAAGTAAATGAAACTACATTATATGGGTGAATGATCGAAGCCGAATATGCCCCTTTTTAGCTTGGTAGCCTAAGAATTTGGGAACAGACCCCCAAATTGACGCGAATCCTAAAGATAGATCTATCGGGCCCAACAAGCCCATTCTGGAATTTGGAATGCTTTAGTACTTCGAAATTATCATGTTCGATGGGTGTCCCGGAATGATGGGGATATTCTATATGCATCTTGTTAATGTCGGTTACCAGGTGTTCACCGTATGAATGATTTTTATCTCCATGTATGGGATGTATTGAAATATGAAATCTTGTGGTCTATTATTATGATTTGATAATATATAGGTTAAACCTATAACTCACCAAAATTTTTGTTGACGTTTTAAGCATGTTTATTCTCAGGTGATTATTATGAGCTTCCGCTGTTGTATAGTAAAATAAGGACAAGATTTGGAGTCCATGCTTGTATGATATTATGTAAAAACTGCATTCAAGAAACTTATTTTTGATGTAATATATTCTTATTGTAAACCATTATGTAATGGTCGTGTATAAACGGTATATTTTAGATTATCATTATTTGATAATCTACATAATGCTTTTTAAACCTTTATAGATAAAATAATGGTTATGGTTGTTTTAAAAATGAATGCAGTCTTTGAAAAACGTCTCATATAGAGGTCAAAACCTCGTGACGAAATCAATTTATATGGAACGTTTATAATCAATATGAACGGGACATTTCAATCAACACCATTTACTAGCTCAATCACCCAATTATCAACTAGTGAGTTTACTCAAGAACACCCAAATCAAAACCCCAATTATGAACACTAATCAAACTATGAAAACTAGGAGTTAGAACTTACCAACACTACTGAAATGTCCCGTTCTTATTGATAAAAAAACGTTCCATATTAATTAATTTCGTTGCCAGGTTTTGACCTCTATATGAGACGTTTTTCAAAGACTGCATTCATTTTTAAAACAAACCATAACCTTTATTTCATAAATAAAGGTTTAAAAAGCTTTACGTAGATTATCAAATAATGATAATCTAAAATATCCTGTTTACACACGACCATTACATAATGGTTTACAATAAATCAGTTTCTTGAATGCAGTTTTTACACAATATCATACAAACATGGACTCCAAATCTTGTCCTTATTTTAGTATGCAACAGCGGAAGCTCTTAGTATTCACCTGAGAATAAACATGCTTTAAACGTCAACAAAAATGTTGGTGAGTTATAGGTTTAACCTATATATATCAAATCGTAACAATAGACCACAAGATTTCATATTTCAATACACATCCCATACATAGAGATAAAAATCATTCATATGGTGAACACCTGGTAACCGACATTAACAAGATGCATATATATAAGAATATCCCCATCATTACGGGACACCCTCCGGATATGATATAAATTTCGAAGTACTAAAGCATCCGGTACTTTGGATGGGGTTTGTTAGGCCCAATAGATCTATCTTTAGGATTCGCGTCAATTAGGGTGTTTGTTCCCTAATTCTTAGATTACCAGACTTAATAAAAAGGGGCATATTCGATTTCGATAATTCAACCATAGAATGTAGTTTCACGTACTTGTGTCTATTTTGTAAATCATTTATAAAACCTGCATGTATTCTCATCCCAAAAATATTAGATTTTAAAAGTGGGACTATAACTCACTTTCACAGATTTTTACTTCGTCGGGAAGTAGGACTTGGCCACTGGTTGATTCACGAACCTATAACAATATATACATATATATCAAAGTATGTTTAAAATATATTTACAACACTTTTAATATATTTTGATGTTTTAAGTTTATTAAGTCAGCTGTCCTCGTTAGTAACCTACAACTAGTTGTCCACAGTTAGATGTACAGAAATAAATCAATAAATATTATCTTGAATCAATCCACGACCCAGTGTATATGTATCTCAGTATTGATCACAACTCAAACTATATATATTTTGGAATCAACCTCAACCTTGTATTGCTAACTCCAACATTCACATATAGAGTGTCTATGGTTGTTCTGAAATATATATAGATGTGTCGACATGATAGGTCGAAATATTGTATACGTGTCTATGGTATCTCAAGATTACATAATATACAATACAAGTTGATTAAGTTATGGTTGGAATAGATTTGTTACCAATTTTCACATAGCTAAAATGAGAAAAATTATCCAATCTTGTTTTACCCATAACTTCTTCATTTTAAAAATCGTTTTGAGTGAATCAAATTGCTATGGTTTCATATTGAACTCTATTTTATGAATATAAATAGAAAAGTATAGGTTTATAGTAGGAAAAATAAGTTACAAGTCGTTTTTATAAAGGTAGTCATTTCAGTCGAAAGAACGACGTCTAGATGACCATTTTAGAAAACATACTTCCACTTTGAGTTTAACCATAATTTTTGGATATAGTTTCATGTTCATAATAAAAATCATTTTCTCAGAATAACAACTTTTAAATCAAAGTTTATCATAGTTTTTAATTAACTAACCCAAAACAGCTCGCGGTGTTACTACTACGGCGTAAGTTCGGTTTTACGGTGTTTTTCGTGTTTCCAGGTTTTAAATCATTAAGTTAGCATATCATATAGATATATAACATGTGTTTAGTTGATGTTAAAAGTCAAGTTAGAAAGATTAACTTTTGTTTGCGAACAAGTTTAGAATTAACTAAACTATGTTCTAGTTATTACAAGTTTAAACCTTCGAATAAGATAGCTTTATATGTATGAATCGAATGATGTTATGAACATCATTACTACCTTAAGTTCCTTGGATAAACCTACTGGAAAAGAGAAAAATGGATCTAGCTTCAACGGATCCTTGGAAGGCTCGAAGTTCTTGAAGCAGAATCATGACACGAAAACAAGTTCAAGTAAGATCATCACTTGAAATAAGATTGTTATAGTTATAGAAATTTAACCAAAGTTTGAATATGATTATTAAATTGTATTAGAATGATAACCTACTGTAAGAAACAAAGATTTCTTGAGGTTGGATGATCACCTTACAAGATTGGAAGTGAGCTAGCAAACTTGAAAGTATTCTTGATTTTATGAAACTAGAACTTTTGGAATTTATGATGAACACTTAGAACTTGAAGTTAGAACTTGAGAGAGATCAATTAGATGAATAAAATTGAAGAATGAAAGTGTTTGTAGGTGTTTTTGGTCGTTGGTGTATGGATTAGATATAAAGGATATGTAATTTTGTTTTCATGTAAATAAGTCATGAATGATTACTCATATTTTTGTAATTTTATGAGATATTTCATGCTAGTTGCCAAATGATGGTTCCCAAATGTGTTAGGTGACTCACATGGGCTGCTAAGAGCTGATCATTGGATTGTATATACCAATAGTACATACATCTAAAAGCTGTGTATTGTACGAGTACGAATACGGGTGCATACGAGTAGAATTGTTGATGAAACTGAACGAGGATGTAATTGTAAGCATTTTTGTTAAGTAGAAGTATTTTGATAATTGTATTGAAGTCTTTCAAAAGTTTATAAATACATATTAAAACAATACATGTATATACATTTTAACTGAGTCGTTAAGTCATCGTTAGTCGTTACATGTAAGTGTTGTTTTGAAATCTTTAGGTTAACGATCTTGTTAAATATTGTTAACCCAATGTTTATAATATCAAATGAGATTTTAAATTATTATATTATCATGATATTATCATGTATGAATATCTCTTAATATGATATATATACATTAAATGTCTTTACAACGATAATCGTTACATATATGTCTCGTTTAAAAATCATTAAGTTAGTAGTCTTGTTTTTACATATGTAGTTCATTGTTAATATACTTAATGATATGTTTACTTATCATAGTATCATGTTAACTATATATATATCCATATATATGTCATCATATAGTTTTTACAAGTTTTAACGTTCGTGAATCACCGGTCAACTTGGGTGGTCAATTGTCTATATGAAACATATTTCAATTAATCAAGTCTTAACAAGTTTGATTGCTTAACATGTTGGAAACATTTAATAATGTAAATATCAATCTCAATTAATATATATAAACATGGAAAAGTTCGGGTCACTACAGTACCTACCCGTTAAATAAATTTCGTCCGGAAATTTTAAGTTGTTGAAGGTGTTGACGAATCTTCTGGAAATAGATGCGGGTATTTCTTCTTCATCTGATCTTCACGCTCCCAGGTGAACTCGGGTCCTCTACGAGCATTCCATCGAACCTTAACAATTGGTATCTTGTTTTGCTTAAGTCTTTTAACCTCACGATCCATTATTTCGACGGGTTCTTCGATGAATTGGAGTTTTTCGTTGATTTGGATTTCATCTAACGGAATAGTGAGATCTTCTTTAGCAAAACATTTCTTCAAATTCGAGACGTGGAAAGTGTTATGTACAGCCGCGAGTTGTTGAGGTAACTCAAGTCGGTAAGCTACTGGTCCCACACGATTAATAATCTTGAATGGTCCAATATACCTTGGATTTAATTTCCCTCGTTTACCAAATCGAACAACGCCTTTCCAAGGTGAAACTTTAAGCATGACCATCTCTCCAATTTCAAATTCTATATCTTTTCTTTTAATGTCAGCGTAGCTCTTTTGTCGACTTTGGGCGGTTTTCAGCCGTTGTTGAATTTGGATGATCTTCTCGGTAGTTTCTTGTATAATCTCCGGACCCGTAATCTGTCTATCCCCCACTTCACTCCAACTAATCGGAGACCTGGACTTTCTACCATAAAGTGCTTCAAACGGCGCCATCTCAATGCTTGAATGGTAGCTGTTGTTGTAGGAAAATTCTGCTAATGGTAGATGTCGATCCCAACTGTTTCCGAAATCAATAACACATGCTCGTAGCATGTCTTCAAGCGTTTGTATCGTCCTTTTGCTCTGCCCATCAGTTTGTGGATGATAGGCAGTACTCATGTTTAGACGAATTCCTAATGCTTGCTGTAATGTCTGCCAGAATCTTGAAATAAATCTGCCATCCCTATCAGAGATAATAGAGATTGGTATTCCATGTCTGGAGACGACTTCCTTCAAATACAGTCGTGCTAACTTCTCCATCTTGTCATCTTCTCTTATTGGCAGGAAATGTGCTGATTTGGTGAGACTATCAACTATTACCCAAATAGTATCAAAAGCACTTGCAGTCCTTGGCAATTTAGTGATGAAATCCATGGTAATGTTTTCCAATTTCCATTTCGGGATTTCGGGTTGTTGAAGTAGACCTGATGGTTTCTGATGCTCAACTTTGACCTTAGAACACGTCAAACATTCTCCTACGTATTTAGCAACATTGGCTTTCATACCCGGCCACCAAAAATGTTTCTTGAGATCCTTGTACATCTTCCCCGTTCCAGGATGTATTGAGTATCTGGTTTTATGAGCTTCTCTAAGTACCATTTCTCTCATATCTCCAAATTTTGGTACCCAAATCCTTTCAGCCCTATACCGGGTTCCGTCTTCCTGAATATTAAGATGCTTCTCCGATCCTTTGGGTATTTCATCCTTTAAATTTCCCTTTTTAAAACTCCTTGTTGCGCCTCCTTTATTTGAGTAGTAAGGTTCTTATGAATCATTACATTCATAGATTTTACTCGAATGGGTTCTCTGTCCTTCCTGCTCAAGGCATCGGCTACCACATTTGCCTTCCCCGGGTGGTAACGAATCTCAAAGTCGTAATCATTCAATAATTCAATCCACCTACGCTGCCTCATATTCAGTTGTTTCTGATTAAATATGCGTTGAAGACTTTTGTGGTCGGTATATATAATACTTTTGACCCCATATAAGTAGTGCCTCCAAGTCTTTAATGCAAAAACAACCGCGCCTAATTCCAAATCATGCGTCGTATAATTTTGTTCGTGAATCTTCAATTGTCTAGACGCATAAGCAATCACCTTCATTCGTTGCATTAATACACAACCGAGACCTTGCTTTGATGAGTCACAATAAATCACAAAATCATCATTCCCTTCAGGCAATGACAATATAGGTGCCGTAGTTAGCTTTTTCTTCAATAACTGAAACGCTTTCTCTTGTTCATCATTCCATTCAAATTTCTTCCCTTTATGCGTTAATGCAGTCAAGGGTTTTGCTATTCTGGAAAAGTCTTGGATGAACCTTCTGTAGTAACCAGCTAGTCCTAAAAACTGGCGTATGTGTTTCGGAGTTTTCGGGGTTTCCCACTTTTCAACAGTTTCTATCTTTGCCGGATCCACCTTAATACCTTCTTTGTTACTATGTGACCGAGGAATTGAACTTCTTCCAACCAAAATGCACACTTTGAAAACTTAGCGTACAATTTTTCCTTCCTCAATACTTCTAACACCTTTCTCAAATGTTCACCATGTTCTTGGTCATTCTTTGAGTAAATAAGTATGTCATCAATGAACACAATGACAAACTTGTCAAGGTATGGTCCACACACTCGGTTCATAAGGTCCATGAACACAGCTGGTGCATTAGTTAAACCAAACGACATGACCATAAACTTGTAATGACCGTAACGTGTTCTGAAAGCAGTCTTTGGAATATCATCTTCTTTCACCCGCATTTGATGATACCCGGAACGTAAGTCAATCTTTGAATAAACAGACGAGCCTTGTAGTTGATCAAATAAGTCGTCAATTCTTGGTAGTGGGTAGCGGTTCTTGATGGTAAGTTTGTTCAACTCTCGGTAGTCGATACACAACCTGAATGTACCATCTTTCTTCTTGACAAACAAAACAGGAGCTCCCCACGGTGATGTGCTTGGTCGAATGAAACCACGCTCTAAAAGTTCTTGTAATTGGCTTTGCAGTTCTTTCATCTCGCTGGGTGCGAGTCTGTAAGGAGCACGAGCTATTGGTGCAGCTCCTTGTACAAGATCTATTTGAAATTCAACGGATCGATGTGGGGGTAATCCCGGTAATTCTTTCGGAAATACATCGGGAAATTCTTTTGCAATGGGAACATCATTGATGCTCTTTTCTTCAGTTTGTACTTTCTCGACGTGTGCTAGAACAGCATAGCAACCTTTTCTTATTAGTTTTTGTGCCTTCAAATTACTAATAAGATGTAGCTTCGTGTTGCCCTTTTCTCCGTACACCATTAAGGGTTTTCCTTTTTCTCGTATAATGCGAATTGCATTTTTGTAACAAACGATCTCTGCTTTCACTTCTTTCAACCAGTCCATACCGATTATCACATCAAAACTCCCTAACTCTACTGGTATCAAATCAATCTTAAATGTTTCGCTAACCAGTTTAATTTCTCGATTCCGACATATATTATCTGCTGAAATTAATTTACCATTTGCTAATTCGAGTAAAAATTTACTATCCAAAGGCGTCAATGGACAACTTAATTTAGCACAAAAATCTCTACTCATATAGCTTCTATCCGCACCCGAATCAAATAAAACGTAAGCAGATTTATTGTCAATAAGAAACGTACCCGTAACAAGCTCCAGGTCTTCCTGTGCCTCTCCCGCATTAATATTGAAAACTCTTCCGCGGCCTTGTCCATTCGTGTTCTCCTGGTTCGGGCAATTTCTAATAATGTGGCCCGGTTTTCCACATTTATAACAAACTACATTGGCATAACTTGCTCCGACACTACTTGCTCCGCCATTACTCGTTCCGACACCATTTGTTCCTTTCGTTCTATTAACCCCTGGTCCGTAGACCTCACACTTCGCCGCGCTATGACCATTTCTTTTACACTTGTTGCAAAATTTGGTGCAGAACCCCGAGTGATACTTTTCACACCTTTGTCATAGCTGCTTCTGATTGTTGTTGTTGTTGCGGTTATTATTGTTGTTGGGATGATTGTTGTAGTTGCTGTTGTTGTTGTTGTTGTTGTTGGGCCGTTTGTTGTAGTTGCGATTGATGTTGCGATTGTTGGGATTATTGTTGCGATTATTGTTGTAATTGCTGTTGTTGTTGTATTGGTGATTCTTATCACCGTTTTCCTCCCACTTTCTTTTGACTTGCTTCACATTGGCCTCTTCAGCAGTCTGTTCTTTAATTCTTTCTTCAATCTGGTTCACTAGTTTGTGAGCCATTCTACATGCCTGTTGTATGGAGGCGGGCTCGTGTGAACTTATATCTTCTTGGATTCTTTCCGGTAATCCTTTCACAAACGCGTCGATCTTCTCTTCCTCATCTTCGAATGCTCCCGGACACAATAGGCACAATTCTGTGAATCGTCTTTCGTACGTGGTAATATCAAATCCTTGGGTTCGCAACTCTCTAAGTTCTGTCTTGAGCTTATTGACCTCGGTTCTGGGACGGTACTTCTCGTTCATCAAGTGCTTGAATGCTGACCACGGTAGTGCGTACGCATCATCTTGTCCCACTTGCTCTAGATAGGTATTCCACCATGTTAACGCAGAACCTGTGAAGGTATGCGTAGCGTACTTCACTTTGTCCTCTTCAGTACACTTACTGTAGTGACCCGAACTTTTCCATGTTTATATATATTAATTGAGATTGATATTTACATGATTAAATGTTTCCAACATGTTAAGCAATCAAACTTGTTAAGACTTGATTAATTGAAATATGTTTCATATAGACAATTGACCACCCAAGTTGACCGGCGATTCACGAACGTTAAAACTTGTAAAAACGACTTGACGATATATATATGGATATACATATGGTTAACATGAGATTATGATAAGTAAGTATCTACATAAGTATATTAACAATGAGTTATATACATATAAACAAGACTACTAACTTAAGGATTTCGAAACGAGACATATATGTAACGATTATCGTTGTAACGACATTTAAATGTATATATATCATATTAAGATATATTAATATATCATAATATCATGATAATATAATAATTTAACATCTCATTAGATATAATAAACAATGGGTTAACAACATTAATTGAGATCGTTAACTTAAAGGTTTCAAAACAACACTTACATGTAACGACTAACGATGACTTAACGACTCCGTTAAAATGTATATACATGTAGTGTATTTAGATGTATTAAAATACTTTTGGAAGACTTCAAGACATATATCAAAACACTCATACTTAACAAAAATGGTTACAGTTACTTTCCCATTCTTTTCTTTCATCAAGAATTCTAGTCGTATTCTTACCCGTATTATACACAGCTTCAAAATGTACTTACTATGGGTATATACCAATAGGAACTAGCATGGGATTCCACTCTTGATTATGTCATGTATGACTAATCAATTTTAACTTCTACCATGAGCTAGTCAACTAACTAGAACTCCTTTTAACCCCACTCACCACTCACCAATTAACACTCATCATTCACTCCATTTCACTTCCAAATCTCTTTCTAATTCTCTCTCAACACACCCACACTATTATGAACGTATTTTTCCAGTAGTTAATCATCATCTTCATCAAAAATCACTTCAAGAATCAAGATATAATCATCATAGGAAGAACACTTCAAGAATACTTCAAAAATCCCTTCAAGTTTACTAATTTACTTCCAAGCTTTCTAATCCATTCCAAGTAATCATCTAAGATCAAGAAACCTTTGTTATATACAGTAGGTTATCTTTCTTATTCAAGGTATTATTCATATTCAAACTTTGATTCAATTTCTATAACTATAAACTATCTTAATTCGAGCAAAAATCTTACTTGAACTTGTTTTTGTGTCATGATCCTACTTCAAGAACTTTCAAGCCATCCAAGATCCTTTGAAGCTAGATCATTTCTTGTCACTTCTAGTAGGTTTACCTACTAAACTTGAGGTAGTAATGATGTTCATAACATCATTCGATTCATATATATAAAACTATCTTATTCGAAGGTTTAAACTCGTAATCACTAGAACATAGTTTAGTTAATTCTAAACTTGTTCGCAAACAAAAGTTAATCCTTCTAACTTGACTTTTAAAATCAACTAAACACATGTTCTATATCTATATGATATGCTAACTTAATGATTTAAAACCTGGAAACACGAAAAACACCGTAAAACCGGATTTACGCCGTCGTAGTAACACCGCGGGCTGTTTTGGGTTAGTTAATTAAAAACTATGATAAACTTTGATTTAAAAGTTGTTATTCTGAGAAAATGATTTTTATTATGAACATGAAACTATATCCAAAAATTATGGTTAAACTCAAAGTGGAAGTATGTTTTCTAAAATGGTCATCTAGACGTCGTTCTTTCGACTGAAATGACTACCTTTACAAAAACGACTTGTAACTTATTTTTCCGACTATAAACCTATACTTTTCTGTTTAGATTCATAAAATAGAGTTCAATATGAAATCATAGCAATTTGATTCACTCAAAACGGATTTAAAATGAAGAAGTTATGGGTAAAACAAGATTGGATAATTTTTCTCATTTTAGCTACGTGAAAATTGGTAACAAATCTATTCCAACCATAACTTAATCAACTTGTATTGTATATTATGTAATCTTGAGATACCATAGACACGTATACAATGTTTCGACCTATCATGTCGACACATCTATATATATTTCGGAACAACCATAGACACTCTATATGTGAATGTTGGAGTTAGCTATACAGGGTTGAGGTTGATTCTAAAATATATATAGTTTGAGTTGTGATCAATACTGAGATACGTATACACTGGGTCGTGGATTGATTCAAGATAATATTTATCGATTTATTTCTGTACATCTAACTGTGGACAACTAGTTATAGGTTACTAACGAGGACAGCTGACTTAATAAACTTAAAACATCAAAATATATTAAAAGTGTTGTAAATATATTTTGAACATACTTTAATATATATGTATATATTGTTATAGGTTCGTGAATCAACAGTGGCCAAGTCTTACTTCCCGACGAAGTAAAAATCTGTGAAAGTGAGTTATAGTCCCACTTTTAAAATCTAATATTTTTGGGATGAGAATACATGCAGGTTTTATAAATGATTTACAAAATAGACACAAGTACGTGAAACTACATTCTATGGTTGAATTATCGAAATCGAATATGCCCCTTTTTATTAAGTCTGGTAATCTAAGAATTAGGGAACAGACACCCTAATTGACGCGAATCCTAAAGATAGATCTATTGGGCCTAACAAACCCCATCCAAAGTACCGGATGCTTTAGTACTTCGAAATTTATATCATATCCGAAGGGTGTCCCGGAATGATGGGGATATTCTTATATATGCATCTTGTTAATGTCGGTTACCAGGTGTTCACCATATGAATGATTTTTATCTCTATGTATGGGATGTGTATTGAAATATGAAATCTTGTGGTCTATTATTATGATTTGATATATATAGGTTAAACCTATAACTCACCAACATTTTTGTTGACGTTTTAAGCATGCTTATTCTCAGGTGATTATTAAGAGCTTCCGCTGTCGCATACTTAAATAAGGACGAGATTTGGAGTCCATGCTTGTATGATATTGTGTAAAAACTGCATTCAAGAAACTTATTTTGTTGTAACATATTTGTATTGTAAACCATTATGTAATGGTCGTGTGTAAACAGGATATTTTAGATTATCATTATTTGATAATCTACGTAAAGCTTTTTAAAACCTTTATCTATGAAATAAAGGTTATGGTTTGTTTTAAAAATGAATGCAGTCTTTGAAAAACGTCTCATATAGAGGTCAAAACCTCGCAACGAAATCAATTAATATGGAACGTTTTTAGTCAATAAGAACGGGACATTTCAGTTGGTATCCGAGCATTGGTCTTAGAGAACCAGAAAATTTGCATTAGTGTGTCTTATCGAGTTTGTTAGGATGCATTAGTGAGTCTGGACTTCGACCGTGTTTTCTTTAAAAATGATTGCTTAACATTTTTGTTGGAAACTATATATTTTTAACATATGAATATTATGTGATATATTAATCTCTTAACGTGTTTGATATTATGTGATAGATGTCTACCTCTAGAACAAGTCCCATTGACTCACCTAATAATAATGAAGAGTCAAATGTAAATTGGAATGATTTGTGGACTGATTCACAAGTTCCCGAAGAGGAACCGGAAGAAGAGTCGGAACAGGAAGAAGAATCGGAACCGGAAGAAGAATCGGAACCGGTTGAAGAAATAGAACCGGTGGGGGAAATAATAAAACGGTTAAGTAAAAGAAAATCCTCAACCAACCGACCAAAGTTAATTATGGTCAATGGTGTTTCCGCCAAGGAAGCAAAATATTGGGAGGATTACCAATTCTCCGATGAATCGGATTCCGACGAGAATTCCGATGATGTTATAGAAATTACCCCAACTGAATTTAAAAAGGCAAAAGAAAATAATAAGGGAAAGGGCATAAAAATAGAGAAATCTAATTCCAACCCCGATGAACTTTATATGTATCGTCAACCCCCGAAGTCCTTAAGTTGTAACAATGACCCGGGAACCTCTAAACCACCAGGTTTTTCTAAACCAATGTGGAAAATAACGGCTCGTATTAGGGGAACATCATATATCCCTAGAAACTTGGGAAAACGAACCAAAACCAAAGAAGAAGAAACAAGCGAGTCGGAATAAGATAGTTGTATTCGTGTGGTGTAATATATGTAATATAGTGTGCTTATGCTTTATGATATATGTAAAAATTGCTTGTATTAATAAGTATTTTTTTTATGAATCTAACTCTTGTCTATTTTACAGTATAAAAACACAAAATGGATAGACAACCCAATATTTTAAGAGACCTACCCGGAGACATGATTGATGAAATCTTGTCTAGAGTCGGTCAGAATTCCTCGGCACAACTATTTAAGGCGAGATCAGTTTGTAAGACATTCGAAGAACGTTCCAAGAATGATTTGGTTTATAAAAGGCTTTCGTTCGGAAGATGGGGGATATCACATTGGGAAATCCATAAGTTACGATGTGTTTACTTTGACGCATATATTGCGGGGAACCCAAATGCTATTTTACGCAACGGGTTAAGAAATTATTTTGACTCAGTATATCCAAATATAGGACTTCGTGATTTAGAAAAAGCGGCTAACATGCAACATAAAGAAGCATGTTATGCTTACGGGTTAGTAATGTTCGCTTCTCACCAAAGTGAGAACAAGAACATCGGGCTACAACTATTAAACAAAACGTTCCCTCAAGTGACGGAGTCGGTAATTGGGGTAAGAAATGAGGTTTTTAGGTTATTACGAGACTGTTGGTCATTACGTAACCCTCGTCCCTTTGACGACGTTACAACACGCTGTCTTATCAACGGCCATAACGGTTATGTTCCACAAGACCAAGGATGGGAAGTAATCCTAGTAAAACCAGAATGCATGACTTGTTTCTGGACGTATGAATTACGTGTCTTTATTGCCTTTGCTGAACGACTTGTGTACTAGCTAGAATTGTCTTCACAACTATCTTGTATCAAAGTTATTGTGTGCTATATTTCATGCTTTATGTAAAATAAGCGGTATTATAAGTTTGTAAAATATTGTATAAAAGTTTGAACGCGAAATATTATTACAATCAGTTTTTCATATAGAATTGTAGTAGTTGAATTGTATATTAGCTACTAAGTATGAACTTAACGGGTAGGTACTACCCGAATTTAAACTTATAAAACGCTAATATGAAGAAAAAGCTTTTATAAATGAGTTCATATTATGCTACGAAATACTATTAACTACTCTTAATATTCTGTATGATTAACTTGTTCCATTTAACTATTTTGAAGGAAATGGCACCGACTACTCGACACACCGTGAATATGAACGAAGAGGAATTCCGTACTTTTCTAGCTTCAAACATAGCCGCAGTACAGGCTGCGCTATATACCAACAATAACCTTGGATCTGGCAGTACAGGAAATCGTGTAGGATGCACCTACAAAGAATTCACTGCCTGCAAACCTTTGGAATTTGATGGAACCGAAGGACCGATCGGATTGAAACGGTGGACCGAGAAGGTTGAATCGGTGTTTGCCATAAGTAAGTGTACTGAAGAGGACAAAGTGAAGTACGCTACGCATACCTTCACAGGTTCTGCGTTAACATGGTGGAATACCTATCTAGAGCAAGTGGGACAAGATGATGCGTACGCACTACCGTGGTCAGCATTCAAGCACTTGATGAACGAGAAGTACCGTCCCAGAACCGAGGTCAATAAGCTCAAGACAGAACTTAGAGGGTTACGAACCCAAGGATTTGATATTACCACGTACGAAAGACGATTCACAGAATTGTGCCTATTGTGTCCGGGAGCATTCGAAGATGAGGAAGAGAAGATCGACGCGTTTGTGAAAGGATTACCGGAAACAATCCAAGAAGATATAAGTTCACACGAGCCCGCCTCCATACAACAGGCATGTAGAATGGCTCACAAACTAGTGAACCAGATTGAAGAAAGAATTAAAGAACAGACTGCTGAAGAGGCCAATGTGAAGCAAGTCAAAAGAAAGTGGGAGGAAAACGGTGATAAGAATCACCAATACAACAACAACAGCAATTACAACAATAATCGCAACAATTATCCCAACAATCGCAACATCAATCGCAACTACAACAAACGGCCCAACAACAACAACAACAACAACAACAGCAACTACAACAATCATCCCAACAACAATAATAACCGCAACAACAACAACAATCAGAAGCAACTATGCCAAAGGTGTGAAAAGAATCACTCGGGGTTCTGCACCAAATTTTGCAACAAGTGTAAAAGAAATGGTCATAGCGCGGCGAAGTGTGAGGTCTACGGACCAGGGGTTAATAGAACGAAAGGAACAAATGGTGTCGGAACAAGTAATGGCGGAGCAAGTAGTGTCGGAGCAAGTTATGCCAATGTAGTTTGTTATAAATGTGGAAAACCAGGCCACATTATTAGAAATTGCCCGAACCAGGAGAACACGAATGGACAAGGCCGTGGAAGAGTTTTCAATATTAATGCGGTAGAGGCACAGGAAGACCCGGAGCTTGTTACGGGTACGTTTCTTATTGACAATAAATCTGCTTACGTTTTATTTGATTCGGGTGCGGATAGAAGCTATATGAGTAGAGATTTTTGTGCTAAATTAAGTTGTCCATTGACGCCTTTGGATAGTAAATTTTTACTCGAATTAGCAAATGGTAAATTAATTTCAGCAGATAATATATGTCGGAATCGAGAAATTAAACTAGTTAGCGAAACATTTAAGATTGATTTGATACCAGTAGAGTTAGGGAGTTTTGATGTGATAATCGGTATGGACTGGTTGAAAGAAGTGAAAGCGGAGATCGTTTGTTACAAAAATGCAATTCGCATTATACGAGAAAAAGGAAAACCCTTAATGGTGTACGGAGAAAAGGGCAACACGAAGCTACATCTTATTAGTAATTTGAAAGCACAAAAACTAATAAGAAAAGGTTGCTATGCTGTTCTAGCACACGTCGAGAAAGTACAAACTGAAGAAAAGAGCATCAATGATGTTCCCGTCGCAAAAGAATTTCCTGATGTATTTCCGAAAGAATTACCGGGATTACCCCCACATCGATCCGTTGAATTTCAAATAGATCTTGTACCAGGAGCTGCACCAATAGCTCGTGCTCCTTACAGACTCGCACCCAGCGAGATGAAAGAACTACAAAGCCAATTACAAGAACTTTTAAAGCGTGGTTTCATTCGACCAAGCACATCACCGTGGGGAGCTCCTGTTTTGTTTGTCAAGAAGAAAGATGGTACATTCAGGTTGTGTATCGACTACCGAGAGTTGAACAAACTTACCATCAAGAACCGCTACCCACTACCGAGAATCGACGACTTATTTGATCAACTACAAGGCTCGTCTGTTTATTCAAAGATTGACTTACGTTCCGGGTATCATCAAATGCGGGTGAAAGAAGATGATATTCCAAAGACTGCTTTCAGAACACGTTATGGTCATTACGAGTTTATGGTCATGCCGTTTGGTTTAACTAATGCACCAGCTGTGTTCATGGACCTTATGAACCGAGTGTGTGGACCATACCTTGACAAGTTTGTCATTGTTTTCATTGATGACATACTTATTTACTCAAAGAATGACCAAGAACACGGTGAACATTTGAGAAAGGTGTTAGAAGTATTGAGGAAGGAAGAATTGTACGCTAAGTTTTCAAAGTGTGCATTTTGGTTGGAAGAAGTTCAATTCCTTGGTCACATAGTGAACAAAGAAGGTATTAAGGTGGATCCGGCAAAGATAGAAACTATTGAAAAGTGGGAAACCCCGAAAACTCCGAAACACATACGCCAGTTTTTAGGACTAGCTGGTTACTACAGAAGGTTCATCCAAGACTTTTCCAGAATAGCAAAACCCTTGACTGCATTAACGCATAAAGGGAAGAAATTTGAATGGAATGATGAACAAGAGAAAGCGTTTCAGTTATTGAAGAAAAAGCTAACTACGGCACCTATATTGTCATTGCCTGAAGGGAATGATGATTTTGTGATTTATTGTGACGCATCAAAGCAAGGTCTCGGTTGTGTATTAATGCAACGAACGAAGGTGATTGCTTATGCGTCTAGACAATTGAAGATTCACGAACAAAATTATACGACGCATGATTTGGAATTAGGCGCGGTTGTTTTTGCATTAAAGACTTGGAGGCACTACTTATATGGGGTCAAAAGTATTATATATACCGACCACAAAAGTCTTCAACACATATTTAATCAGAAACAACTGAATATGAGGCAGCGTAGGTGGATTGAATTATTGAATGATTACGACTTTGAGATTCGTTACCACCCGGGGAAGGCAAATGTGGTAGCCGATGCCTTGAGCAGGAAGGACAGAGAACCCATTCGAGTAAAATCTATGAATATAATGATTCATAATAACATTACTACTCAAATAAAGGAGGCGCAACAAGGAGTTTTAAAAGAGGGAAATTTAAAGGATGAAATACCCAAAGGATCGGAGAAGCATCTTAATATTCGGGAAGACGGAACCCGGTATAGGGCTGAAAGGATTTGGGTACCAAAATTTGGAGATATGAGAGAAATGGTACTTAGAGAAGCTCATAAAACCAGATTCTCAATACATCCTGGAACGGGGAAGATGTACAAGGATCTCAAGAAACATTTTTGGTGGCCGGGTATGAAAGTCGATGTTGCTAAATACGTAGGAGAATGTTTGACGTGTTCTAAGGTCAAAGCTGAGCATCAGAAACCATCAGGTCTACTTCAACAACCCGAAATCCCAGAATGGAAATGGGAAAACATTACCATGGATTTCATCACTAAATTGCCAAGGACTGCAAGTGGTTTTGATACTATTTGGGTAATAGTTGATCGTCTCACCAAATCAGCACACTTTCTGCCAATAAGAGAAGATGACAAGATGGAGAAGTTAGCACGACTGTATTTGAAGGAAGTCGTCTCCAGACATGGAATACCAATCTCTATTATCTCTGATAGGGATGGCAGATTTATTTCAAGATTCTGGCAGACATTACAGCAAGCATTAGGAACTCGTCTAGACATGAGTACTGCCTATCATCCACAAACTGATGGGCAGAGCGAAAGGACGATACAAACGCTTGAAGACATGCTACGAGCATGTGTTATTGATTTCGGAAACAGTTGGGATCGACATCTACCGTTAGCAGAATTTTCCTACAACAACAGCTACCATTCAAGCATTGAGATGGCGCCGTTTGAAGCACTTTATGGTAGAAAGTGCAGATCTCCGATTTGTTGGAGTGAAGTGGGGGATAGACAAATTACGGGTCCAGAGATTATACAAGAAACTACCGAGAAGATCATCCAAATTCAGCAACGGTTGAAAACCGCCCAAAGTCGACAAAAGAGCTACGCTGACATTAAAAGAAAAGATATAGAATTTGAAATTGGAGAGATGGTCATGCTTAAAGTTGCACCTTGGAAAGGCGTTGTTCGATTTGGTAAACGAGGGAAATTAAATCCAAGGTATATTGGACCATTCAAGATTATTGATCGTGTCGGACCAGTAGCTTACCGACTTGAGTTACCTCAACAACTCGCGGCTGTACATAACACTTTCCACGTCTCGAATTTGAAGAAATGTTTTGCTAAAGAAGATCTCACTATTCCATTAGATGAAATCCAAATCAATGAAAAACTTCAATTCATCGAAGAACCCGTCGAAATAATGGATCGTGAGGTTAAAAGACTTAAGCAAAACAAGATACCAATTGTTAAGGTTCGATGGAATGCTCGTAGAGGACCCGAGTTCACCTGGGAGCGTGAAGATCAGATGAAGAAGAAATACCCGCATCTATTTCCAGAAGATTCGTCAACACCTTCAACAGCTTAAAATTTCGGGACGAAATTTATTTAACGGGTAGGTACTGTAGTGACCCGAACTTTTCCATGTTTATATATATTAATTGAGATTGATATTTACATGATTAAATGTTTCCAACATGTTAAGCAATCAAACTTGTTAAGACTTGATTAATTGAAATATGTTTCATATAGACAATTGACCACCCAAGTTGACCGGCGATTCACGAACGTTAAAACTTGTAAAAACGACTTGACGATATATATATGGATATACATATGGTTAACATGAGATTATGATAAGTAAGTATCTACATAAGTATATTAACAATGAGTTATATACATATAAACAAGACTACTAACTTAAGGATTTCGAAACGAGACATATATGTAACGATTATCGTTGTAACGACATTTAAATGTATATATATCATATTAAGATATATTAATATATCATAATATCATGATAATATAATAATTTAACATCTCATTAGATATAATAAACAATGGGTTAACAACATTAATTGAGATCGTTAACTTAAAGGTTTCAAAACAACACTTACATGTAACGACTAACGATGACTTAACGACTCCGTTAAAATGTATATACATGTAGTGTATTTAGATGTATTAAAATACTTTTGGAAGACTTCAAGACATATATCAAAACACTCATACTTAACAAAAATGGTTACAGTTACTTTCCCATTCTTTTCTTTCATCAAGAATTCTAGTCGTATTCTTACCCGTATTATACACAGCTTCAAAATGTACTTACTATGGGTATATACCAATAGGAACTAGCATGGGATTCCACTCTTGATTATGTCATGTATGACTAATCAATTTTAACTTCTACCATGAGCTAGTCAACTAACTAGAACTCCTTTTAACCCCACTCACCACTCACCAATTAACACTCATCATTCACTCCATTTCACTTCCAAATCTCTTTCTAATTCTCTCTCAACACACCCACACTATTATGAACGTATTTTTCCAGTAGTTAATCATCATCTTCATCAAAAATCACTTCAAGAATCAAGATATAATCATCATAGGAAGAACACTTCAAGAATACTTCAAAAATCCCTTCAAGTTTACTAATTTACTTCCAAGCTTTCTAATCCATTCCAAGTAATCATCTAAGATCAAGAAACCTTTGTTATATACAGTAGGTTATCTTTCTTATTCAAGGTATTATTCATATTCAAACTTTGATTCAATTTCTATAACTATAAACTATCTTAATTCGAGCAAAAAGCTTACTTGAACTTGTTTTTGTGTCATGATCCTACTTCAAGAACTTTCAAGCCATCCAAGATCCTTTGAAGCTAGATCATTTCTTGTCACTTCTAGTAGGTTTACCTACTAAACTTGAGGTAGTAATGATGTTCATAACATCATTCGATTCATATATATAAAACTATCTTATTCGAAGGTTTAAACTCGTAATCACTAGAACATAGTTTAGTTAATTCTAAACTTGTTCGCAAACAAAAGTTAATCCTTCTAACTTGACTTTTAAAATCAACTAAACACATGTTCTATATCTATATGATATGCTAACTTAATGATTTAAAACCTGGAAACACGAAAAACACCGTAAAACCGGATTTACGCCGTCGTAGTAACACCGCGGGCTGTTTTGGGTTAGTTAATTAAAAACTATGATAAACTTTGATTTAAAAGTTGTTATTCTGAGAAAATGATTTTTATTATGAACATGAAACTATATCCAAAAATTATGGTTAAACTCAAAGTGGAAGTATGTTTTCTAAAATGGTCATCTAGACGTCGTTCTTTCGACTGAAATGACTACCTTTACAAAAACGACTTGTAACTTATTTTTCCGACTATAAACCTATACTTTTCTGTTTAGATTCATAAAATAGAGTTCAATATGAAATCATAGCAATTTGATTCACTCAAAACGGATTTAAAATGAAGAAGTTATGGGTAAAACAAGATTGGATAATTTTTCTCATTTTAGCTACGTGAAAATTGGTAACAAATCTATTCCAACCATAACTTAATCAACTTGTATTGTATATTATGTAATCTTGAGATACCATAGACACGTATACAATGTTTCGACCTATCATGTCGACACATCTATATATATTTCGGAACAACCATAGACACTCTATATGTGAATGTTGGAGTTAGCTATACAGGGTTGAGGTTGATTCCAAAATATATATAGTTTGAGTTGTGATCAATACTGAGATACGTATACACTGGGTCGTGGATTGATTCAAGATAATATTTATCGATTTATTTCTGTACATCTAACTGTGGACAACTAGTTATAGGTTACTAACGAGGACAGCTGACTTAATAAACTTAAAACATCAAAATATATTAAAAGTGTTGTAAATATATTTTGAACATACTTTAATATATATGTATATATTGTTATAGGTTCGTGAATCAACAGTGGCCAAGTCTTACTTCCCGACGAAGTAAAAATCTGTGAAAGTGAGTTATAGTCCCACTTTTAAAATCTAATATTTTTGGGATGAGAATACATGCAGGTTTTATAAATGATTTACAAAATAGACACAAGTACGTGAAACTACATTCTATGGTTGAATTATCGAAATCGAATATGCCCCTTTTTATTAAGTCTGGTAATCTAAGAATTAGGGAACAGACACCCTAATTGACGCGAATCCTAAAGATAGATCTATTGGGCCTAACAAACCCCATCCAAAGTACCGGATGCTTTAGTACTTCGAAATTTATATCATATCCGAAGGGTGTCCCGGAATGATGGGGATATTCTTATATATGCATCTTGTTAATGTCGGTTACCAGGTGTTCACCATATGAATGATTTTTATCTCTATGTATGGGATGTGTATTGAAATATGAAATCTTGTGGTATATTATTATGATTTGATATATATAGGTTAAACCTATAACTCACCAACATTTTTGTTGACGTTTTAAGCATGCTTATTCTCAGGTGATTATTAAGAGCTTCCGCTGTCGCATACTTAAATAAGGACGAGATTTGGAGTCCATGCTTGTATGATATTGTGTAAAAACTGCATTCAAGAAACTTATTTTGTTGTAACATATTTGTATTGTAAACCATTATGTAATGGTCGTGTGTAAACAGGATATTTTAGATTATCATTATTTGATAATCTACGTAAAGCTTTTTAAAACCTTTATCTATGAAATAAAGGTTATGGTTTGTTTTAAAAATGAATGCAGTCTTTGAAAAACGTCTCATATAGAGGTCAAAACCTCGCAACGAAATCAATTAATATGGAACGTTTTTAGTCAATAAGAACGGGACATTTCACTTACTTATGGCAAACACCGATTCGACCTTCTCGGTCCACCGTTTCAATCCGATCGGTCCTTCGGTTCCATCAAATTCCAAAGGTTTACAGGCAGTGAATTCTTTGTAGGTGCATCCTACACGATTTCCTGTACTGCCAGATCCAAGGTTATTGTTGGTATGTAGCGCAGCCTGTACTGCGGCTATGTTTGAAGCTAGAAAAGTACGGAATTCCTCTTCATTCATATTACAGTGTGTCGAGTAGTCGGTGCCATTTCCTTCAAAATAGTCAAATGGAACAAGTTAATCATACAGAATATTAAGAGTAGTTAATAGTATTTCGTAGCATAATATGAACTCATTTATAAAAGCTTTTTCTTCATATTAGCGTTTTATAAGTTTAAATTCGGGTAGTACCTACCCGTTAAGTTCATACTTAGTAGCTAATATACAATTCAACTACTACAATTCTATATGAAAAACTGATTGTAATAATATTTCGCGTTCAAACTTTTATACAATATTTTACAAACTTACAATACCGCTTATTTTACATAAAGCATGAAATATAGCACACAATAACTTTGATACAAGATAGTTGTGAAGATAATTCTAGCTAGTACACAAGTCGTTCAGCAAAGGCAATAAAGACACGTAATTCATACGTCCAGAAACAAGTCATGCATTCTGGTTTTACTAGAACTACTTCCCATCCTTGGTCTTGTGGAACATAACTATTATGGCCGTTGATAAGACAGCGTGTTGTAACGTCGTCAAAGGGACGAGGGTTACGTAATGTCCAACAGTCCCGTAACAATCTAAAAACCTCATTTCTTACCCCAATTACCGACTCCGTCACTTGTGGGAACGTTTTGTTTAATAGTTGTAGCCCGATGTTCTTGTTCTCACTTTGGTGAGAACATTACTAACCCGTAAGCATAACATGCTTCTTTATGTTGCATGTTAGCCGCTTTTTCTAAATCACGAAGTCCTATATTCGGATATACTGAGTCAAAATAATTTCTTAACCCGTTGCGTAAAATAGCATTTGGGTTCCCCGCAATATATGCGTCAAAGTAAACACATCGTAACTTAAATAGTTGTGCCGAATGTCTTACAAACTGATCTCGCCTTAAATAGTTGTGCCGAGGAATTCTGACCGACTCTAGACAAGATTTCATCAATCATGTCTCCGGGTAGGTCTCTTAAAATATTGGGTTGTCTATCCATTTTGTGTTTTTATACTGTAAAATAGACAAGAGTTAGATTCATAACAAAAATACTTATTAATACAAGAAATTTTTACATATATCATAAAGCATAAGCACACTATATTACATATATTACACCACACGAATACAACTATCTTATTCCGACTCGCTCGTTTCTTCTTGTTCGATGTTGGTTCGTTTTGCCAAGTTTCTAGGGATATATGATGTTCCCCTAATACGAGCCGTCGTTGTCCACATTGGTTTAGAAAAACCTGGTGGTTTAGAGGTTCCCGGGTCATTGTTACAACTTAAGGACTTCGGGGGTTGACGATACATATAAAGTTCATCGGGGTTGGAATTAGATTTCTCTATTTTTATGCCCTTTCCCTTATTATTTTTTTTGCCTTTTTAAATTCAGTTGGGGTAATTTCTATAACATCATCGGAATTCTCGTCGGAATCCGATTCATCGGAGAATTGGTAATCCTCCCAATATTTTGCTTCCTTGGCGGAAACACCATTGACCATAATTAACTTTGGTCGGTTGGTTGAGGATTCTCTTTTACTTAACCGTTTTATTATTTCCCCCACCGGTTCTATTTCTTCTTCCGGTTCCGATTCTTCTTCCGGTTCCGATTCTTCTTCCGGTTCCGACTCTTCTTCCGGTTCCTCTTCGGGAACTTGTGAATCAGTCCACGAATCATTCCAATTTACATTTGACTCTTCATTATTATTAGGTGAGTCAATGGGACTTGTTCTAGAGGTAGACATCTATCACATAATATCAAACACGTTAAGAGATTAATATATCACATAATATTCATATGTTAAAAATATATAGTTTCCAACAAAAATGTTAAGCAATCATTTTTAAAGAAAACACGGTCGAAGTCCAGACTCACTAATGCATCCTAACAAACTCGATAAGACACACTAATGCAAAATTATGGTTCTCTAAGACCAACGCTCGGATACCAACTGAAATGTCCCGTTCTTATTGATAAAAAAACGTTCCATATTAATTGATTTCGTTGCGAGGTTTTGACCTCTATATGAGACGTTTTTCAAAGACTGCATTCATTTTTAAAACAAACCATAACCTTTATTTCATAAATAAAGGTTTAAAAAGCTTTACGTAGATTATCAAATAATGATAATCTAAAATATCCTGTTTACACACGACCATTACATAATGGTTTACAATACAAATATGTTACATCGAAATCAGTTTCTTGAATGCAGTTTTTACACAATATCATACAAACATGGACTCTAAATCTTGTCCTTATTTTAGTATGCAACAGCGGAAGTTCTTAGTATTCACCTGAGAATAAACATGCTTTAAACGTCAACAAAAATGTTGGTGAGTTATAGGTTTAACCTATATATATCAAATCGTAACAATAGACCACAAGATTTCATATTTCAATACACATCCCATACATAGAGATAAAAATCATTCATATGGTGAACACCTGGTAACCGACATTAACAAGATGCATATATATAAGAATATCCCCATCATTCCGGGACACCCTTCGGATATGATATAAATTTCGAAGTACTAAAGCATCCTGTACTTTGGATGGGGTTTATTAGGCCCAATAGATCTATCTTTAGGATTCGCATCAATTAGGGTGTCTGTTCCCTAATTCTTAGATTACCAGACTTAATAAAAATGGGCATATTCGATTTCGATAATTCAACCATAGAATGTAGTTTCACGTACTTGTGTCTATTTTGTAAATCATTTATAAAACCTGCATGTATTCTCATCCCAAAAATATTAGATTTTAAAAGTGGGACTATAACTCACTTTCACAGATTTTTACTTCGTCGGGAAGTAGGACTTGGCCACTGGTTGATTCACGAACCTATAACAATATATACATATATATCAAAGTATGTTTAAAATATATTTACAACACTTTTAATATATTTTGATGTTTTAAGTTTATTAAGTCAGCTGTCCTCGTTAGTAACCTACAACTAGTTGTCCACAGTTAGATGTACAGAAATAAATCGATAAATATTATCTTGAATCAATCCACGACCCAGTGTATACGTATCTCAGTATTGATCACAACTCAAACTATATATATTTTGGAATCAACTTCAACCCTGTATAGCTAACTCCAACATTCACATATAGAGTGTCTATGGTTGTTCCGAAATATATATAGATGTGTCGACATGATAGGTCGAAATATTGTATACGTGTCTATGGTATCTCAAGATTACATAATATACAATACAAGTTGATTAAGTTATGGTTGGAATAGATTTGTTACCAATTTTCACGTAGCTAAAATGAGAAAAATTATCCAATCATGTTTTACCCATAACTTCTTCATTTTAAATCCGTTTTGAGTGAATCAAATTGCTATGGTTTCATATTGAACTCTATTTTATGAATATAAACAGAAAAGTATAGGTTTATAGTCGGAAAAATAAGTTACAAGTCGTTTTTATAAAGGTAGTCATTTCAGTCGAAAGAACGACGTCTAGATGACCATTTTAGAAAACATACTTCCACTTTGAGTTTAACCATAATTTTTGGTTATAGTTTCATGTTCATAATAAGAATCATTTTCTCAGAATAACAACTTTTAAATCAAAGTTTATCATAGTTTTTAATTAACTAACCCAAAACAGCCCGCGGTGTTACTACGACGGCGTAAGTTCGGTTTTACGGTGTTTTTCGTGTTTCCAGGTTTTAAATCATTAAGTTAGCATATCATATAGATATAGAACATGTGTTTAGTTGATTTTAAAAGTCAAGTTAGAAGGATTAACTTTTGTTTGCGAACAAGTTTAGAATTAACTAAACTATGTTCTAGTTATTACAAGTTTAAACCTTCGAATAAGATAGCTTTATATGTATGAGTCGAATGATGTTATGAACATCATTACTACCTTAAGTTCCTTGGATAAACCTACTGTAAAAGAGAAAAATGGATCTAGCTTCAACGGATCCTTGGAAGGCTCGAAGTTCTTGAAGCAGAATCATGACACGAAAACAAGTTCAAGTAAGATCATCACTTGAAATAAGATTGTTATAGTTATAGAAATTTAACCAAAGTTTGAATATGATTATTACCTTATATTAGAATGATAACCTACTGTAAGAAACAAAGATTTCTTGAGGTTGGATGATCACCTTACAAGATTGGAAGTGAGCTAGCAAACTTGAAAGTATTCTTGATTTTATGAAACTAGAACTTTTGGAATTTATGAAGAACACTTAGAACTTGAAGATAGAACTTGAGAGAGATCAATTAGATGAATAAAATTGAAGAATGAAAGTGTTTGTAGGTGTTTTTGGTCGTTGGTGTATGGATTAGATATAAAGGATATGTAATTTTGTTTTCATGTAAATAAGTCATGAATGATTACTCATATTTTTGTAATTTTATGAGATATTTCATGCTAGTTGCCAAATGATGGTTCCCACATGTGTTAGGTGACTCACATGGGCTGATAAAAGCTGATCATTGGAGTGTATATACCAATAGTACATACATCTAAAAGCTGTGTATTGTACGAGTACGAATACGGGTGCATACGAGTAGAATTGTTGATGAAACTGAACGAGGATGTAATTTTAAGCATTTTTGCTAAGTAGAAGTATTTTGATAAGTGTATTGAAGTCTTTCAAAAGTGTATAAATACATATTAAAACACTACATGTATATACATTTTAACTGAGTCGTTAAGTCATCGTTAGTCGTTACATGTAAGTGTTGTTTTGAAATCTTTAGGTTAACGATCTTGTTAAATGTTGTTAACCCAATGTTTATAATATCAATTGAGATTTTAAATTATTATATTATCATGATATTATCATGTATGAATATCTCTTAATATGATATATATACATTAAATGTCTTTACAACGATAATCGTTACATATATGTCTCGTTTAAAAATCATTAAGTTAGTAGTCTTGTTTTTACATATGTAGTTCATTGTTAATATACTTAATGATATCTTTACTTATCATAGTATCATGTTAACTATATATATATATCCATATATATGTCATCATATAGTTTTTACAAGTTTTAACGTTCGTGAATCACCAGTCAACTTGGGTGGTCAATTGTCTATATGAAACATATTTCAATTAATCAAGTCTTAACAAGTTTGATTGCTTAACATGTTGGAAACATTTAATCATGTAAATATCAATCTCAATTAATATATATAAACATGGAAAAGTTCGGGTCACTACAACTACCACAACGTAGCTAGGAACGAGATGAACAACTTTAACACTCGAGCTTTTGATCGATTCAAGCTCTTTCTTCCCCAAATCTCTAAATCTCTCTCTAGAAATCTCTCTCTCTCTAGATGAAATGTGAGTGTTTGTGGATATGAAATATGATCCAAAATTGGATCCCAAACTGATAATATGGCTACACATCCGACCTCAAGTGAAAAGGCCAAAATGCCCTTCATTTAACTAAAAATAGCAAAAAGCAGATTTCTGTCGCAGGATAGGTGCGCGGCGCCCACCACTGCTTGTGCGCGGCGCGCACAAGCTTCAACTCAGCCTGTCAATTTCTGTTTAAATATCCAACGTTTATGTACACCTGTACACTTGGTTTTAGGGTCTTACATTGCGTTTTGACCCTGTTTGTCACGGATCGCGACACACCAGAATGCGAAAAACCCCCTTAAAACTCGACAGTTTACCTGATGTACTCCAATTTCACTTTTAAAACATCCCAAAGTCAAACGTGGTCAATTCATTACATCCAAACTATCAAATACTTATTCTTAGACTCCGTAGGATGCCACAAGCGTCATGTTTAGAAAAACGGGGTGTTACAACTCTCCCCCACTTAAATTCGATCACATCCTCGTGATTCTAGTTACTTAACCGATCCGAACCTACACGCTATGGCTCTCAACAAACGTTACAATCCGACTTCCACCACATTACACATTAACCCGAAGATTAATCCATTAACTAAATGCACACTTGCATGCATTCTGAAGCACGCAATGCACACAACATCCGAAGTCTATAACGATCACTTAGAATACGCGGAATCACCAAGTATTCTTCTAACTCCTATAGGAAATTCTTCTCAAAGAGTTACCTTTAACCACCAAATCATCATCCGCGATTTATCAAACTCCACAAATTCGAGCACTAACACTTGCTCAATTCTCATATCCGAGATATCAACTCCTAGCGTACCCATACCAAGTACATCGCCAGTAACAACCACATACCAATATGAAGTCAACACTTAAACCGAATGAAGACCAAACAAAAGGGAATCCTTACGGATAAACACTTATCACTTAACATGGTCACAAACGGCTCAACGGAACCAACAAAAGGCGTATCCTCACGATTGCATAACGCTCGACATAATATTTGCAAGAAAGCAAACACACCAAGTGATATGGCATCGTCAAATCGAACTTAAACCCACATCACATACTAACGCACCTATCGATATGGTATCGTCAAATCGAACTTAAATCCATATCTCATTCCAACACTTTTGCAAATGAGGTATCGTCAAATTGAACTTAACCCTCATTGCACGTATGCTAAGTATGTACACTTACTTAGTATAATTCCACTTGACTTGAAATTTCTGCTCACTAGTTACATGTATCGACATCATGACCTAGCAAGACGTCACTTGCATCACTAACATGTACAAAACAATAATTCTCTAAAAGAGATTTCGACACATCATTCTTTGTCCACGAGGCCTCATATTGCTCGTCAAACCCGCTCACTTAACTCTCGATGAGTTATCAATGTTACTACCTCGAGTAGTAACTTAAATCTAAATCAATAAATGCAATTTCAACTTAATTGTACTTTACCACCATCCGACCATTTAAGGTCTCAACACTAATTCCAAATCTATCACAAACACCCTTCAGAATTTCACATTATAATTCCTTTGTGAGGGAGTAACACTCCCCCACTTAGGATCTCGTCCCATAATCACATTGTTAAGATAATATCATCATGTGATAATTACCTTTCTCCAAAATACGTGACCAGTCACTTCATCGTTCGTAGTCCTCGAACTCCTGAGAGTTCATTTCAAACACTAAAAGTTGATGCACACCATCACCCGTTGACGTCATTTAGGTAACTACATAAAGAAAACATGTACACATTTCGCACATCTATGCATTGATACCCGTAAAGTAGACTTCTCAAACAATTAGGTTCACCCGACCCACTACATCATTTTGCTCCAACTTTGAGCATACGAAGGAAATCTATCCTATTCTTTATTATTTCGAATGAAGAGTTCACCATAAATTACGCAAGTCTTAAATCTTGTAACCATTCAATTTGCCATCACTTGTCAATTTTCACTTAGTCACTCATGTACCTAAGGGTTTCTTTCCGGTATCCTAAGCACAATGTAACCACACGTCGTCGGAGTCGAGTATTATGCTAGCAGGTATGAAAGAGGCACATGACATCGCGTCACATAGACTACACTACCAACATTCATCGAGGCAAAAAGGCTCGACAAACCTTATGACTCACCAAATTATGACATAAAATGACTTACGCTCTACCAACAACACCAAAGCCTACTCCCATGGCTTGGTAAAAAAAATCTTTCACCCGATACTAAGGAATGCTTGGAAGCACCAAGTCTTACGCCCTTCGATCGTCAACCCGACCATCATCATGGGGTAATTCCGTAAGGAATGGTACCCTTCATTACACTACGCACTAACACATTGAATCAAATCGAAACTATAGGTACATTTCAATAGAGTAATCAAAAAGTACCTGAAACATCGTCGTCAGGTTCTCATGCATCATCACTAATCATCACCTACTTGCGCCTCCTGGCATCACCAACCAATTTCGGACACTCTAACTTCCGGTGCCCTTTTTTCTGATAATTAAAACATGTAACCTGGTTGGAAGATGGCTCTGTACAATCTCTAGATAAATGACCCGTAATCCGCAGTTGTAGCAACTAGGGAGATAATTTTCGGAGCCATACTTCTTCACACTACCGACAACTTCAATCACACTTTTACTCCTCTTGTTCGAATGCATCGTAGCTTCGTACTTTCACTTACTAACATCGGAAACACTTGTCTTCAGGGACTCCGGTTCAAAACCCCGAGCCAACTCAAATAATTCTTCAAAAGACTTAGCCATTCCCCGACTAATCTTACCCTTCAACTCATCGCTTAAAGTATGATAAAAATCTTGCATCAACATTCGGTCATCACCGACATAGTCCGGACAAAAACGAGTTTTTGACAAGTAGACTTGAGGGTAACCAAGTCCATCGAACCTTGTCACAAATCGCGCAACTCGTCCCGGATTTTATTAAGGTCGGACTTAGTACGGTATTCATCAAAGAACCCCTTTTTAAACTCTTCCCATGACAAGCTCATACATTATTCTTCACCATACAATTGAATCTTGTTATCCTACCACATCTTGGCTACTTCACGTAACATACTAGAACCGTATCTCGTTTTCTTCTCGGGAGGACATTCACTAGTACGAAAAGCCTACTCGATGTCGGAAACCCAACATGTACTCTTCAACGGATCCCTCACCCCATTAAACAAAGGAGGTTGAGCATCCTTGAAGTTCTTGTAATGGAAGTCTCACCTTCCATGTCCACCGTTACCATCACCTCTTTCACCGTGAGGATAAATGTTTCTAGCTTCGAATGCCTCTTCGATCGTGGCATTCATTCGTTCGTTGATTAACTCGGTTACTTGCCCATCAATTGATTCCTGGAAAACCTTTCGAACATCCTCGAGAAACTCCACTTTTTTCCGTCTAATGATCGCCTCAACCTTAGCCGTGAACTCGGAGTCTTCGCCTTGATCTTCGTTAACTTGTTTGTTCCTCGTCGTGATTCTACGAAATGAACTCGGTTAGGAACACAACACAAGTAAATTATATACACCACCACGATCCATATTCACAATCATATAATTATGTCAACGTTCGTACACCCCATCTAGTTCAATACTTGTTGTACATCACTTGCTTGACTTGGCTTACAACCGTAATAATGGTCGTAAATTATTATTACGCTCACATGCCATGCCGAGCTCATGAATATAACAACCATCTCGCTAGATGTTCAACACGAAACAACATGATTAGTAACACATAATCAACATATAACTAAAACCCGAACCGACCCGTAATCCTACAAGTCCCGCATAATAGCACACATAAAAGTCTAAGTTTAGGCGCCTATCTCAAGTCACCTAAATCCCTTAGACCATGCTCTGATACCACTTGAAACGACCCAACCCGTCGTATTTTTATCCCATAATTTTTTTTTTCTTTTTTAACATAATAATATTAGCAACATTAGTCCATTTATGTTTCCGAAGACATCATCATTACAATATTAAGTTTAGACATCTTTAAAACGTACAATACATGAATTAAGTTTACAAAACAGAAATACAACTCGGAACCCATTCGACGTATCCAAAATATAGTTCATGACCCGACTAGTTCACTTTACAACCAAAACCGAGCATGGTGATCGGGAACGCTACCCAATCTTAATCAAAAGTATAAAGCAATCCAAAAAGTACTAGTCCCCAAGCAAGCCCATGCCGCCACTTGCAACCTATAAAAATATAAACAACGAGAGGGTAAGCTAATTGCTTAGTGAGTGCAATACTTTTACCCATACATACATAATTCAATTACTTGCATTCACTATACAAAATAACACACGTCATTAGCAAAACATAACATCACGTATTCAATTGTATCACAAGCCAACACCGATAACATAAAGGTCACGTCAATAATACAATGCTAACATGAATACGTACGAACCACCGGTTATAATCAAGATCACGAGGGAATAAACCCCTTTGAAAAGCAATGGATGTTCATAACATCAAATACTACCAAGGTATCGTCACTATCAAACTTAAACCCTCATCAAACAAACAATCATGGTATGGCATCGTCACTATCGAACTTTAAATCCATACATATGAGGTATCGTCACTATCGAACTTAAACTCTCATCGAACAACGTAATAGTAGTATGGCATTGTCCCATCGAACTTTAAGTCCATACATATGAGGTATCGTCACATCGAACTTAAACCCTCATCCCACATCTCGGTCCCAATGTGGCCCAAGAGAAGTGTATTCTATCGAATGACACTTGCCACGTCGTACACAAGCAACCAAATTATATACATAAATGTATAAATATTCCACTCACCTTATCACGCCGGTGGTGATTAAACACTTCCGTAAGCTTCAAGCGAAGTACCTAATACATTAAGTACCCAAATCAACATACAAACTAGTGAAACTAACCACCAACACTTAACTCTTGAGCATTTAATGACCCAATTTCATTAATTGACTCATTTACACCAAAACCGCCCATTTAAGGCCAAGACTCATCATTAATCACTAAAAGCTAGTGATTGAAGTTTACTAACACCAACTAACACAAACTTAGGGTATTTCATACCCATCTCACCCATTTAGGTCAACCATTTCCCAATTGACCCATTTTAACACTTAGGCTTACAAATTTGGTCAAAACTTGAACCCATTAACAACCTTTCACTAATTCACAAGTGTACTCGTGTTTTAACAACAAAATTAACACTTACAAACACCAAATTCATGACCAAACCCTAGATTATAAGCCTTAGGGTTTTCATGCACCAATTTAACCCAAGTTCATCCATTTAACCCCCAAATGGGCCTTACAAGTCTCAAATAAACAAACCCTAGCCATAAATCAATTAAAACTCAAAACACGAAGTTAAGACTTACCAACACTATCAAAACGTAGCTAGAGACGTAAGGAACAACTTTAAAACTCGGGCTCGGGCGAGATTTGGTCTTCTTCTTCCTCAAAGTAAGCTTTCTCTCACTAACACTCCATCTCTCTCTAAAATGAATGTGAGTAGATGAAGAAGTGATAAATGTGTTAGGGATAAGATTGTATCAGTTTTATGGCTCTAAAATCAGCCATATGTGAATTTACCAAAACACTCCTAAAAGATTCCATTAAAATGGGTTAAAATGTCATTACATCGACAATTGTCACGTTTCGCGACACTTCGTCACGTTTCGCGATACCAGGACGCGATACACAACACTCAAATATGACAAAAGGGACAGAAGTCATCATCAGAAGTTGTCGCATTTTGACCCTGTTTGTCACGGATCGCGACACACCAGAACGCGACAAACCCCCTTAAAACTCGACACTTTACCTGATGTACTCAAATTTTACTTTTAAAACATCCCAAAGTCAAAAGTGGTCAATTCATTACATCCAAACTATCAAATACTAATTCTTGGACTCCGTAGGATGCCACAAGCGTCATGTTTAGAAAAACGGGGTGTTACATCTGTCATTGGAGATTATATGAACTGACTCACTTGAATAAGAACATATGAAGGGTCTTGCTAATTGGAGAGCACCAACTAAAGAGCGATAGTAAGTAGGATCCGTGTAGGAAATACTATGAGAGCTAAAATCCTCGGAAGTGGCTAACGGGTTAGTAGCTAGCTTGGAATCAAGTAAGTCAGATCGAGCTAGTATGTCGTGAGCATACTTAGTCAAACTTAAGAATATCCTAGTAGGTGTATCGGTAACTTCAAGACCAAAAAAGTAGTTAAGCTTCCCAAGATCCTTTATTGAAAACTCGACATTAGCCGTGAGATAAATTTTTGAATGGTATCTGAATGAATACCTATAAGTATAATATCATCAACCTAAACCAAGAGATAAAGAATTGATGAATTACTTTTGAAGACTAAGCGAGACAGATCAGCTCGGCTACAGGTAAACTCTAATCGAACACGAAAGATATTTAGGTGTTGAAACCACGCTCGAGGTGCTTGATTGAGTATGTATAATGCTTTCTTGATCTTGCAAACATGACACAGAAAACGAGAGTTAGTAAAACCCAAAGGTTGTTCCTTGTAAACAACTTCAGTTAAGTGTCCTTAAGAAATGCATTTTTTACATCAAGTTAATGGAGAAGCCACGTGTTAAGAGTAGAAAGTAATAAGACTATTTGAACGGTAGAGGCTTTAACTATGGGACTGAAGTTCACCGAATAATTTAAGACAGGGATTTGAGTGAATCCTTGGGCATTAGGCGAGCTTTGAGGCTTTCAACATAACCATCTGAATGATATTTGGTTCGAAAGACCCATTTGAACCAACAACACTAGAGTATTTGGATCTCAAACCACATAACCATATATGATTACAGTTAAGTGTATGCATTTCATCTCGCATTGCATTGTACAAAGCAGGTTCCTTTTAAGCATGTTTATAACTGTCTAGTTTGGTGATAGTTAAGAAAGCATGATGAACGCCTGTGTGTGATAGTGTATTAGCATTAACAATATGTTTTGGATTAAATATTCCAGATTTTGATCTAGTTACCTTAGGATGTAGAGGAGTGGATGACACTATAGGTGTAGCAATTGATGATGCCAAGGGTGAAATAATAGGAAATATGTGGGAAGTAGGTACCAAGTCATCACATAAAGAACAACTAGTAGGTGCCAAAGTGTGTTTATTAATGAGAGCAGTCGATGAGGGCACTACTTTGTGTGAACCATAGACATAGGTTCATCAAACTTGTTAAACACTAAAGAGACAATATCAATATATGTTATGCTCTTAGAAAATGGGAAACAGTCCTCATTAAATTGTGCATGACGTGTAATGTATACAAATCTTGTGTTAATGTCAAGACACTTGTAGCCTTCATATTCAGTGTTTTACCTGATAAAAACGCACCCAAGACTACGAGGAGCCAAAATGTGAGGTGAATAATTCTTAAAATATGATAAATTTGTCATCTAAAAGTCTAAAAATTATCATAATTTGGGTAGGTGTGGAAAAGAAACTCAAATGGATATTTTGACTTGAGGGCAAAGCAACTCAAATTGATATTTTAACTTGAGGGCAAAGCAACTCAAATGGAGATTTTGACTTTGAGTGCACGGGATAGTAACCTGTTGATAATGTATGTGGCAGAACTTAATGCATATGACGAGAGTGACGGGGAGTGTGAGAGTTGAATAACATTGCAAGCTCAGTTACAGTAATATGTCTATGCTTTCTTTCGATTCGCTCATTTTGTTGAGGTATGTTGGTACTATTTTTCGGCTAGCGGCTAATATATACCAATATATTACTAGAACTACTCAGCGTGGTGGGATATGTTGTTGATTGTTGTTTGTGCTCAGGAAAATCCCTGCAGTGTTGGCTCATGGACGAGTTCTCCATGGGGTGGCCTTATCAATCTTCCCAGACCGAAATGTGAAGTGGTTCGGCTAGCCTGTTGTTGATAAGCGGTGAGTTCTGGAGTGAAAAAGTATTGTGTGAGAGAGAAAGTGAGTTCTCTTTCACAAGTTACTGAATAAGTGAATGATGTGATGTGGTGGCCCCAAGGACCTATTTATAGGTACATATCCTCCGTAAATCTCAGATACACGTGTCAAACGATGATTGATTGATATATGCAAAGTTTGCGTGATCGACTTTGGCTTTTCGCTGACGTGGCATGTGTGCTGCTCACACATTTATTTAAGGGCTTAAGCATAGAAGCTGCCTTCAAGGATTACACATGACGTTGGGCGGCCTGTTGTGATCGGAGAACGCTGAAAGGCTTTTAGAAAACATTCTCGTTACTACTTATTTTGTGCGCTTCGAGTGATTTTTCTGTATAAAAATGATGCTATTATGCGTGTAGCCCATAATACACACCATTAAATCCCTCCAGTTTAATGTAAAAATAAATTCATTAAACTATATAAAAGATAACAAATGCCTTTTTCCTTGGGAACATGATTCTGCTACAGCCGTCTGTTTGCTTAAATGATGTAACCCCAAATGATGAGTTTTGCCACTAACTTCCGTTATTTTGATCTTTTAATTTTCAAAGAAATTTATTTTGAATTTATTCCATAACTAACCGTACACGTGTCCCAATCAAAACATCCTTCAATTTGTTTTTCCTATAAATACTCCGTTTACTCATTCATTTACGTTTTTTCCACCTCTTCAATTTCTTCAAAGGATCATTTTACACGAGCATTTCTAGGGTTTACCAATTTCATATTTGCAAGGTTAGTGCTTTTCTTTTTCTTCCAAAGTATTTGCTATAAAAATTCTTCCATGGCTGAATCTACAAGTGGACCGGTGAAGAAGGATGGCCGAGACGTCAATATGATCTGTAGTTCAATGACGTAATCCGACCTTGAAGTACTCTGTTTATCTTTCAAAAACCTAACTTGATTTAATCCCATAATTCTCTCACTATCTGATAGAGCCAATAAACCCCTTCTGGGAAAATGATCTTGTACAAATTTCAATTAAGTGTAGGTAATCTTCATGTTCCCCTTTCTCCCTTCCCAGTTAAATGTTCTTGCACATTATGAAGTTTGTCTTAGCCAAATTCACCCTTTTGGCCTCCAAAAAATTATCCTATTTGAAATGTATTTTAACTGTCAAAATAAGGTTCCTAGTGTTAATATTTTTCATGCTCTTTTCCGCATCCCAAATTGGCTCACCCCCAAATAGGGCCGGGGGTATTTATGACTAATTATATCAAATCAAATAATTATATAACGAGAACGACTCTATATGAGACGTTTTATATAACTTTTATTGAGTTTTACAGCGGAAGATAAATAGTCATTACATTTTATTGAATGAACAAAGAATTAAATGTTTTTAAATGAAACGATAAGTAATGCATGAAGACTCCAAGCATAGCAAGCAATCATCATCAAAGCAGCATATCGACGACATCTAATTACCTGAGACAAACATGCTTAAATTATCAACACGAGGTTGAGTGAATAACATAGGTTTAATTCTGAGTAAGTTCGTTAGACCACAAGATTTAATAAAAGTCAATATATCATGTATATTAAAAGTATGCCAAGAGCGTATAATATCAAAACTAAATGATTTTACCCTGTAACAATACATATGTAATTATCGAGATCATTATTATACCACCAATTGACCTGAGGTCAACAGTGCGGGATGTTACTCCCAATAGCGCTATTTATAATAATTCCGTTTGCCACTTTATCATCTAGCAATTAATGATATTATAAAGCAGGGATTTGTATGTTTCAAATGAACACAATAAAAATACTCATGTTGGTCGCATATAAAATTTATAATTGTGTCTAGCATGTTAAAGCATTTAAAATAAAGCATGTGTCTCACCCAAATGTAAAAACATAAAATTGTAAAAGCGGGGCTATGAAATTCACCTTAAATAGTTGTTGAAGTATTCCACGCAAGAAAGGAAAGTAAAGCAAGTAAGGGACCGAGATATCAACCTAGAGATAGAATGTACGATCAGATGTAGTCTAATAGACATAAGTATAGTAACTATACTAATGATAATGTTTTTCTAAAAGAAATTTCATTTTCGGAAAAGTTACTATCTATGGAAAGTTTCCACTTTTAGTATCTTTCCAATTATAGAAAGTTCTGGTTATAATCTTTAACAAGACATTGTATGACTATATTAAATCTCGTTACTATCATACAAGTCACTTGAATGATCAGTTGTTACTGGCTGCCAAGGATTCTTGACTAGAAACTATGTCATGGCATTCGAAATCCACAAGCGGTTCAAATAAGGCAACAAGGGCCACCCTAGGCCATATGTAGCGGTGAGATTCATATATAGTGCACGTTATCTTGATTATAACTTCACATATTATGGGTGTATAAACTTTATTGTATAACTAAGTTAATTATATATAGAGTTACTATTAGTATTACATAACTATTAATAGTTTTATAATTATATGCGCATTATTATTCAAGGTATAATTACTATCTTAACTTAGATTAATTAATATCTACAATATACTAATCATTATCTCAAACAATAAATATAACATAATTAGGAATATTATTTGTTATTTAATTTACAAGATACTTAGTAATATAGCATGTTATTAAACCAATATAATCCATAAATACCTAAACTATTAATTAAATACCTAAGAATCATATAAATAATTTTTATAGTGTTATTTAATTATAAAAATCAGTATAAAAATTTAAGAAAGTAATTTTATTACAATTTTGTAGTTATATTTGTTTCTATTCTTAATTTAATCAAAAAACAAGTTTAATTTTACATAAAATACTAAATAAACCTAAATGATTATTTTTAAAATTTTTATAAGTTTCTTACAGTTAAATAACCTGTAAAAAAATATTTAAAAAAATATTTCTTTATTTTTACAATTATTTCCTTATTTACCTCCTGTTTACATAATAATAGTGTTTAATTATGTTATAATTATTAATTCGACCCATAAATTAATTTTTATAATTTTCTAAGACCTTGACAAAGTTTATGAACCCAGAAAAGTTATTTATTTATTTTTATTTACTGTGTATATTTTTATTACGAATTTTATATAATTTTCATGTTTAATTAGTATTTAATTCATAATTAACTACAAATAATATTCCAAAACTTATCATAATTATTTTTTATAAGTACTACTACTATTATAAATAATTTCCAAACAAATACTATTTATGTGAATATTATTAACAATTTAAAATAACAATTGGGTAAAAAAAAGAAGAAATAAATAAAATGAATAAAAATAAATAAGAAAATGAAAAGGAAAGTTACCTCAAGACTTCTTCAAGTTTTTAGAGAGGGGATTTTGGTGTGATTTGTGAATGAAAAACTAGGAGTCTAAGGGTGTTTATATAGTGCAAGTATTAGAGTGTTAGTCAACATAAGGATGTTCTAATTTATAATTTTATTTTATTTTATAATTCTTTTAGTCAACAATAGGTGGTACTAGTTTATATTTTTTTATATATATTTTTTATTTTTAGTCAACATATGGATGTAATTGTTTGAGATTCTTTAGTCTCATTATTATTATTATTATTATTATTATTATTATTATTATTATTATTATTATTATTATTATTATTATTATTATTATTATTATTATTATTATTATTATTATATATTTTTTTACATTTACTACATGATAAGTATTATTTTCTTTTTAATAATTCATGACTTGTATTTATTTTTTATTTAGTTCCCAATTGTTTTATTATTTATATAAATGTCACTTTTTATTTATTACTTATAGATTAATAGTTATAATATTACAAAAATGCATAAATTTTAATTAGCAGTGAGTGTCGACTAAAAGTTTATTACTTGGTCAACGTTAAATCGATTGTGTATATAACAACCCTAAAATAATTAATACGTATATTCAGGCAGTAAACCCTAGGGTCATTTCAGTAATTTCAGAAGTCAAAAAGTGAGGGTTGTTATAGTACCTCCCCGTTAATAAAAACTTCGTCCCGAAGTTTTAGGTAGACTTCTCGAATGCATCAGCGGTTGAGAAGAGATAGGGATATTTCTGTTTCATTTGGTCTTCACGTTTCCAGGTATACTCGGGGCCACGTCGTAAATTCCAATGGATCTTAATAATAGGTATGCTGCTTTGTTTCAAGCGTTTAGCAGATCGGTCCATGACTTCTACGAGTTCCTCTATGAAGTGCATTTTATCATCAATGCGAATGTCATCCAAAGGAATAACGAGAGTGTCATCAGCGAGACACTTTTTAAGATTAGAGACATGAAATACGTCGTGTACGCTGCTAAGTTCAGCAGGTAATTCTAATCGATAAGCCACAGGTCCGATCCTTTTAATAATCTTGAAGGGTCCAACAAAACGTGGACTTAGTTTGCTTCGATTACCAAAACGTACGATGCCTTTCCAAGGGGATACTTTCAACATGACTATGTCACCAACTTCGAATTTCAAATCTTTCCGACCTTTATTAGCATAGCTCTTCTGTCGGCCGCGGGCAGTTTCTATTCGTTTCTTAATCTGAACTATCTTTTCGGTTGTCTCGTGTATGATTTCAGGACCGGTTAACTGTATGTCCTCTAATTCATCCCAGCACAGTGGGGATCTACATTTTCGTTTGTACAAGGCCTCAAAAGGTGCAGCCTTAATACTTGAGTGGTAACTATTATTATAAGAGAATTCAACCAAAGGAAAATGTCTATCTCAGCCTTTGCCGAAGTCAATAACACAAGCGCGAAGCATATCTTCCAACGTTTGAATGGTTCGTTCACTTTGACCATCGGTTTGCGGATGATAAGAAGTACTCATGTCGAGTTGAGTTCCAAGCGCAGTTTGTAAGGATTTCTTGAATCTGGAAGTGAATCTACTGTCGCGATCGGATATGATTGATATAGGAACACCATGACAAGAGACAATTTCTTTGATATACAGTTGTGACAATCTCTCCATCTTGTCAGTTTTCTTGATCGGTAAGAAATGAGAAGATTTAGTAAGATGATCTACTATGACCCATATAGTATCATTGCCACTAAAAATCTTGGGCAATTTAGTAATAAAGTCCATAGTGATACATTCCCACTTCCACTTCGGAATATCCGGTTGTTGTAGTAAACCAGACGGCTTTTGATGCTCGGCCTTAACTTTTGAACAAGTAAGACACTTGCTCTCATATTCAGTAATATCATATTTCAGATTAGGCCACCAATAGAATTCTTTCACATCGTGATACATCTTACTGGAGCCTGGGTGAATAGAATATCTAGTCTTATGTGCTTCATCCAAGACTAGCTTTCGCAGATTTCCGAATTGAGGAACCCATATACGGTTATTGTAATACCGTGTTATGTTCTACTTGATTTGTAATTGGTTTTCAAATCCTGAAGGTCCTTCATGTACAATATTTTCTTGCTTTATAGGTTTTAGTTGTGCTTCCCGAATTTTAGCTGTCAGATTTGTTTGAATGATCATATTCAAAGCCGATACTCAGATAGGCTTGACTCGATCCTTTCGACTGAGTGCATCAGCAACAACATTTGCCTTACCAGGATGGTACTTGAGTTCACAGTTGTAGTCATTTAGTAACTCGACCCAACGTCTTTGTCTCATGTTCAGTTGCTTTTGATCAAAGATGTGTCGGAGACTCTTATGATCGGTGGATTTGATTCCATAAAGATAGTGTCACCACATATTTAATGCGAATACTACAGCTCCTAGTTCCAAGTCGTGGGTAGTATAGTTCTTCTCATGTTTCTTTAATTGTCTGGATTCATATGCAATGACTTTCTGGCATTGCATTAACACACACCCAAAACCTTGGTTTGAAGCATCAAAATAGACTACGAAGTCTTCAGTTCCATCGGGTAGTGATAAGATTGGTGTGGTAGTCAAATTTTCTTTCAGGGTCTGGAACGCAGATTCCTGTTCACTAGACCACTCAAACTTTTTATCCTTATGAGTCAACTTGGTGAGTGGTTTGGCAAGAACGGAGAAATCTTTGATAAATCTCCGATAATAACCGGCAAGTCCTAGGAACTGATGAATGTGCTTCGCGGTCTTAGGTGTTTCCCAGTTTTGAATAGCCGTGATCTTCGCGGGGTCGACATGTATTCCATCACTGTCAACTACATGTCCCAAAAACTGAACAGTCTTCAACCAAAAATCACACTTGGAGAATTTAGCATACAACTGTTCCTTCTTTAATAATTCCAGAATTTGTCGGAGGTGTTCTTCGTGTTCTTTCTCACTCTTAGAGTAGATGAGAATATCGTCGATGAAAACAATCACAAACTTATCGAGATAAGGCTTACATACACGGTTTATGAGATCCATGAATACAGCAGGAGCGTTAGTTAACCCAAAGGGCATTACCAAAAATTCGTAATGTCCATAACGAGTCCGGAAGGCAGTCTTGGAAACATCGGATTCCTTAACTTTAAGTTGATGATATCCATATCTCAGGTCGATCTTGGAATAGATGCTTGATCCTTGTAACTGATCAAACAAGTCATTGATTCTAGGGAGAGGATAACGATTCTTGACGATCAACTTATTTAGTTCACGGTAGTCAATACACATCCTCATTGAACCATCTTTCTTTTTAACGAACAATATAGGTGCTCCCCACGGTGATGAGCTAGGACGAATGAATCCTTTATCTAGAAGCTCTTGTAGTTGCATAGATAGCTCTTTCATTTCTGATGAAGCTAGCCGGTATGGTGCCTTTGCAATAGGTGCAACACCAGGGATCAAATCGATTTGAAACTCGACTTGTCTTTGTGGTGGAAGACCAGGGAGTTAATCAGGAAAGACTTCAGGAAATTCTTTAACAACATGAACGTCTTCAATACGCCGTTCATCTGGCTTGACTTCCTTTATGTGAGCCAAAATGGCTTGACATCCTTTCATAAGGTACTTTCGAGTTTTGATGCATGAGATAAGATTAAGTTTGGAACCACTCTTGTCTCCTTGGATAACAAGAATTTCACCAGTTTCAAGAGGAATATTAATTGTCTTATCAAAACACTGGATACCCACTTTCATCGGGGATAACCAATCCATCCCTAAGACTATATCAAAGCTTCCTATTTTAACAGGCAATAAGTCAACCTTGAAGGTTTTATTGGCTAGAGTCAGATTACATTCCTTGTAGATCCGGTCAACATTTACAAATTTTACCGTTGGCCATTTCTACAAGATAATTAGTGTCTAAGGTTTGTGGTTTCTCGTCAAATAAGGCACAAAATTCAGTAGACACATAACTTCTATCAGCACCAGTATCGAATAAAACAGAAGCATAGCAGTTGTTGACAAGAAACGTACTAGTGATGACGTCCTCATCGTCCCTAGCTTCTTCAGCATTCATGACGAATGCTCGGCCCTTAGCCTTGCCAGCATCTGCATTCTTAGTGATATCCTCCTTCTTAGGACAATTGGGTTTTGTATGTCCCATTTCACCACAAGAATAGCAAGTAGGAACAAAGGGCTTAGTTGTAGTAGTATATGTTGTAACAGCAGGAAGTCTACAATTTTTTCTCAGGTGACCCATCTTCTTACAATTTCCACATTGAATATTACACTTCCCATTGTGATGTTTTTCACATCTTGAGCAGTAGGGAAGTTTACCAACATAACCACCTATTATAGTATCACCAACTTTCTTGTTTGAATTCTGACCTGAACCTTGAGTAGGCTCAAACTTTTTTGTTATCAGTAGCCTTCACTTCGGTTTGTTTTTCCTTGGCATTTCTTCTAGCAGCCATAACTAGATTTTGAGTCATCAACATCGTAGCCACAATGGTTTCTTTACCAGTAGATATAACATTCCCCTGAATCTGAGGAGGAAGACCGATGATATACTTTTCAATCTTCTTGCTCTCAGGAGTAACCATAATAGGGCATATAGCAGCTAGCTCCAGAAATCGATTGTTGTATTCCTCAACTTCAAGATTTTTCATTCTTAACTCCCAGAATCCAACTTCAAATTTTTGGACTTGATTCCTGGGACAATACTTGCCAGCCAGCATGGTTTTTAATGTTTCCCAGGGTATGGCTAGAGCAGCAGTCCATCCAACTGTACCAGCATATGCAGTCCACCAAGTTAAAGCTCCACCAGATAGAGTTCCAGTAGCATACTTGACCATGTCAGCTTCACCGCAGTTACACAGACGAAACACAGATTCCATCTTTTCGAACCAGCGGTTTAGTTCAATTGGTCCTTCGGTTCCTTTATAGCTTGGTGGCTTATAACTCATAAGTTCTTTATGTGAGCATGAGTTTGGATAATAATCACATAATCACACACATATGGCTAAGGTAAGATAAGTCAAGATATATAACCACTTAACTTTTATTAACAATGAATGGATAAATCATCCCTATTACACAAAGGAAATGAGAAGTACGGTAGGCAATGCCTTTACATAAATTAAATAGACATAATGGACGAAACGAAAATCCTGAGGATTATCAGTCCTTCTTTGAAATGGAGGGTTTGTGTTGATCCTTTTTCCATTCGGGTATTAATGCTTGTGGTGGCCTACTCCTCCACATATATTGCAAGTAGGAATGGTTGCATTAGCTTTGGTTGCAGAAGTTTGAGTAAAGGGTATCGTAACTCTACAATTTTTTACTATGTGACCCACTTTCTTACATTTGGAGCACATAGCGTTACATTTCCCAAGGTAATGTTTCTCACACCTTTGGCAACAATGAAGGGTTCCTTTATAGCGTTTGTCGGGTTCACCCTTAGAGTCTTTTTGATCTATCTCTTCCCACTTTCTTTTAGCATCTCCTTTCCTCCCAGGTTTGTTAATTAGCTGGTTTGCCATACAAATGGCTTCTTGTATGGTCCTTGGGTTTAATACGGCCACGCCCCTTCGGAGTCCATCAGGTAACCCATTGATGTAGTGTTGGATCTCTAGATACTCGGGAGTAGTCATGTGAGGATTCATGAAAGAAATTTTTTGGAATTGGTTGGTGTAGTTTATGAGACCAGCATCCACCATTTCCATGTTCCCAAACTCAGGTCTTTCAATACCCTTGTATGTAAGGAGATGGTAGTTCATGAAATTCTGATATGAATAAATAGTCGGAAGGTTTCGCGGTGCGCTGTTGTTGCCATTGGTTTGTGCCACAGCCAGCAGTTGTTGGAATTGGGGAGATGTCAAGGTGACGTTTGGAATTGCGTTGCTTGATTCTCCATGAACCATGTTTCTTCGAAACACAATAAGGTTAGCGTTCTAAGGAAGACGTAAGGTAAGAAGTAAAAGTATGGATAACAGATAGCAAGATAATAAGGAATAGGCAATTAAAACTAAAGCAGGAAAGGCTATAGTCCTAAAGATTGCTAAGGCACCCTAGCTAACACATAAGGCACACATAAAATGCAATCCTAGTTCTCTATAACAACCTTGCTCTGATACCAATCTGTCACACCCCCGAATAGGGCCGGGGGTATTTGTGACTAATTATATCAAATCAAGCAATTGTATAACGAGAACGACTCTATATCAGATGTTTTATATAACTTTTATTGAGTTTTGTAGTGGAAGATAAATAGTCATTACATTTTATTGAATGAATAAAGCATTAAATATTTTTAAATGAAACGATAAGTAATGCATGAAGACTCCAAGCATAGCAAGCAATCATCATCAAAGCAGCATATCGACACCATCTAATTACCTGAGACAAACATGCTTAAAAAGTCAACACGAGGTTGAGTGAATAATATAGGTTTAATTTTGAGTATGTTCGATAGACCACAAGATTTAATAAAAGTCGATATATCATGTATATCAAAAGTATGCCAAGAGCGTATAATCTCAAAACTAAACGATTTTACCCCGTAACAATACATATGTAGTTGTCGAGATCATTATTATACCACCAATTGACCTGAGGTCAACAATGCGGGACGTTATTATAATAATTCTGTTTGCCACTTTATCATCTAACAATTAATGATATTACAAAGCAAGGATTTGTATGTTTCAAATGAACACAATAAAAATACTCATGTTTCTTGCCGTTCAAAAAAAAAAATACTCATGTTGGTCGCATATAAAATTTGTACTTGTGTCTAGCATGTTAAAGCATTTAAAATAAAACATGTGTCTCACCCAAATGTAAAAACATAAAATTGTAAAAGCGGGGCTATGAAATTCACCTTAAATAGTTGTTGAAGTATTCCACGCAAGAAAGGAAAGTAAAGCAAGTAAGGGACCGAGATTTCAACATAGAGATAGAATGTACGATCAGATGTTGTCTAATAGACATAAGTATAGTAACTATACTAATGATAATGGTTTTCTAAAAGAAATTCCATTTTCGGAAAGGTTACTATCTATGGAAAGTTTCCACTTTTAGTAACTTTCCAATTATAGAAAGTTCGGATTATAATGAAGGTATTTCGTATGCCCGAGAGACATATTAAATTAACGTGGCTAATATGTTTTGATCCAAATCGGGTCATACCCAATAACAAGCTTACCAACACCTTATTCGTATTTGATCTTAACGATTGGATCATTGATTAAATACGTGACACTTGAATTTTATGAAAAATGGTTTTCTAAAATAATATTGCTTGATGTGTATATAACTTATGGAATAATTTATATAATAAGAATTTAATTATTTATAGGTTAAATAATTAATAAAGTTATGTTACATTTTATAAAATTGGTTTTATAAAATAAAGTAAACATAACTTATAATATGGAATTAATAAAATGAGTTTTATAAATAAGTATACATAATTTATAAAATGCAAGTTTATAAAATTTGTTTTATAAAATCTAATTTTATAAAAACAAGTTTATAAAATATGCAAGTTTATAAATAATGTCAAGTCTTATAAAACTATTTTATAAACATGGAAGTGGCATTGGAAGTGTAGTAGGCATGCTAGAGATTCCTATGCTTTTCCATTTCCATATACATGCATGTTCCGTGACTCATTTACACATACATGCAACTACACTTCAAGAAAACAAGCAAAAATTCTGCTCAAAGAGAGCTGTTAGGCCGTGGCCTTTTTGGGGGTGAAAAAGGAGTTCCAAATTAATTTTTGCAAGCTCATTCAAGTGTCTAATAAATCCTAACCAAAAGCAAGGGTGTTGGGGTTAAAAGCTTGGGTATTACAACTTGAGGCTTCATCTTTTGGAGCTCCATTCATCATCATCTTCATCATCAAATTACCTAGCTTGGAGTAGGTATAATCCCTTTACTTTCTTGTAGTTTGTAAATATGTTTCACAACTTGATCCTAATTGGGATTTAACTTTAAATGGTTAAAGATTAACAAAGTTCTAAAATGGTAATTACATGCTTCCGCTTTACTTTGATTCTTAAAATGTTTAAGTATATTATGAACTTGTTAAATCCCAACAATGGTATCTAGAGCTGAAGTTGTTAAAATATGCTTCGAGATGATCTATTAAACCCACTATATTTTTGCATTTTATGAACATGCATGATAGTAGAATGCAAAAATTTTTGGGTTTGGGTGGGTTCTTAGTTTGGCCAAAATTTTGGAGACCCAAAATGGGTTTTGGGTGCTTCCATTTTTTCATATTTTGGTTGTATGTAAATGTTCACAATCTAAGCCTTGGCCTTGTGTTTGGTTGAATGATTGGTTGATTTAATTCTTTCATTTGGTATGTAATTTTAATTCATTCATTTGGTTAGTAATATTTATTCATTTGGTGATGTAATTTATTTTATATTTGGTATGTAAAATAGATTTGGTTATATTTTCAATTTTTGAGAAAAATGTATTAGGTTATATTTTTTGTAAAAATGAAGATACAAGATGAAGACTTGGAAGAACATAAGAAGAAGCATTTGGATGTAAGATTAAGTGGGAGATTTTGAAATCTCCTACTTTGTGTTATAACCCCTTAACCGGTGGCATTTGTTTTCGGCTAAACAAATGTCTACCAAAATGGCTTGATTGTGAACATATTTGTTTTGCATGCATGGTTATTTATTGTGTTTGTATGTTTGGTTGTTACAAGTAAATCACAAATTAACAACAAGCAAAATGATAATTTAATTGGTTAAATTATACATTATTAATGACATGCAAAACAACAATTTAATTGGTTAAATTAAATGTGGCAAAAGGACATTGATAAACGGTTATTAAGAACATGAAAAAGATAACACATATAAAATGGTTTATATCAATGTAATGAAATTAGCTTTATTACATAACATGAAAAATGGATTTTTAAATAAACCATACACTAAATGTATGTTAGTGTATGGTACAATAGTTTTCTTAAACTAGAAATTATGAAAACTTAAAATCCCTAAATTAACAAGGTAAACAAGTTAAACGCCATCCTTATTGTGTGACACAGGCATATTAAGGAACTCCTGATGGGATAAAGGTCCCCTAACCATTATGAGCAAACTAATATGATTAAGGTGAATTTCACACACTTGTGGGATAAAGGTCACCTAACCACTTGTATGTTGAATTTACACGTTTACACAAGTAGGACGACTTGATTTGGGAATCATGAACTTAGGGTCACCAAAGCATGAGGAACAAATAGGCGTTGATGGGATAAATATGCCATGCAAAAGGATTGCATGATCCCATAACTTAGAAGTTGCAAAAGGATTGCAATTGTCATATAATGACTACCTAGCTAAATCAAATGACGGGATAAAGGTCACCTAACCGAAATTTGGTTTACCGTTGGATTCTAAAATTTAATAAATATCAATTGGATTTAAAGGGTATTGATTGTTAAATTAAAATTGATACTTAAACAACTTTGTTAAATTTTGTAGATGGCCGCCAATAACAACAACCTTCCAAACGCACCAATCAACTTTAACAACCTATCGTTGAGGTCAATCCTCGAAAAGGAAAAACTCAACCATACAAACTTCATGGATTGGTTTCGCAATCTAAGAATTGTACTCAAACTAGAGGATAGGGCTTATGTGTTAGAAGACCCCATTCCCAATCAACCAGACGAGAATTATACGGAAGGCATGGCTTATAGGGAGAAATATTGCACCGATTCGGTGCAAGTTTCTTGCCTTATGCTTGGGACTATGATACCCGAACACCAAAAGGACTTCGAGCATCATAGTGCATATGATATGATCACACAATTGAAGGAGATGTTCCTTCAACAAGCTCGTGTCGATCACTTCGAAACGGTTCGGGCGCTTCATGCATGTCGGATGGACGACTCCCAATCCGTTTCATCTTATGTCCTTAAGATGAAAAGCCTAATTGATCGTGCGAACCTTCTAAACTGCAACGTGTCTAATGAATTAGCCACAGACCTTATCCTTAATTCCTTGTCAAAGAGGTTTGACACATTTGTAATGAATTACAATATGAATGGTTGGGATAAGAGCATTGGCGAATTACACGCCATGCTTAAGATGGTGAAGCAAGTATGGGTAAAAGGGGTTCACCCATGTTTATGATCATTGAAGGCGGGTCCAAAACCAATAACACTTCTAAGCCAAAGGTGGCTAAGAGGAAAGGGCTCGCCTACCAAGGCAAGGGCAAGGGAAAGGGGAAGATGGTTACCCCAACCAACAATAACAAGAAGCAAAAGATTGCCGGTAAAGCTAACCCCAAGGAAGATCCGTGCTTTGGTTGCGGTGAAATGGGTCACTGGAAACGCAACTGCCCGGTCTACCTAAAAGAGTTGAAAGAAAAGAGGGATGCAGGGCAAACGTCAGGTAATGTATATATGGTATACATTGAGCTTAGTATTACTTCTTCTAATACATGGGTATTAGACACAGGATGTGGAACTCATATTTGCAATTCTTTGCAGGGGTTCAAAAGAAGTAATCAAGATGCGGGAACAACAAGTCTCTTCATGGGTAATGGAGCAAGGGTGCAAGTGAAAGCTCAAGGAGACTTTGTTTTAAAGCTTCCAAGTGGTTTGGAGCTTATTTTGAAAAATGTTTTGTATGCATCCGATTTATCTCGAAACATCATTTCTATTTCCCGTTTAAGACAATGTGGTTTTGATTTCAATTTTATTGATGATAATATCCATGTTTCTTTAGATAATGTGTTCTATTTTAAGGCTTCGCCTTTGAATGGTATTTATGAATTGGTTCATGATGACACATCATACAATAGCTCAATGTTCCATGCAAACACCAAGAAACTCAAAAGGGATTTGAGTGATTCCTACTTATGGCATTGTCGCCTTGGTCACACAAACAAGAATCGAATGCATACACTTCAAAAGAATGGACTTTTGAAATCAAATGAACTAGGCTCGTTTGATGTATGTGAAACTTATTTACAAGGCAAAATGACTAAAGAACCTTTCAAAGGGACCTATGAAAGGGTTAAAGACTTATTAGGATTAATACATTCGGATGTATGTGGACCTTTTAAGCCCATGACTAGGAAAGGTGAAAGATACTTCGTCACTTTCATTGATGACTTCAGCCGTTTCGGATATGTCTATTTATTAAGGCACAAGGACGAAACTTTTGAAGCATTCACAGAATATCAAAACGAAGTACAAAATCAACTCAACAAGACAATCAAGGTACTTCGTACCGATAGAGGAGGTGAATACCTAAGCGATACTTTCCAAGATCATCTTAAAGGTTGTGGGATTATCTCGCAACTCACTCCTCCTGGAACACCCCAACTTAATGGAGTTTCCGAAAGGAGGAACCGAACCCTAATGGATATGGTTCGATCAATGATGGCTAGAAGCTCGTTACCTCTATCATTTTGGGGTTATTGTCTATGCTCCGCGGCTCGTATTTTAAATATGGCCCCAACCAAAAAGGTGGAATGAACTCCTCATGAGATGTGGTTTGGAAAACCTCTATCTCTATCATACTTAAAGGTATGGAGATGTGAAGCTTATCCTAAGCATTACATCCCTAATAAGTTGAATGCTCGATCCACGAAGTGTATCTTCATAGGATATCCCAAGGATGATATGGGATATTATTTCTATGATCCATCCGAGCAGAATGTATTTGTTGCTCAGAAGGCTAAATTCCTTGAAACTAAGTTCCTGATGGAAGGTAATAGTGAAAGGAAGATAGATCTTGAAGAGGTACAAGATCAAATAGATGATACACAATTAGTTGACACTAGCACTCAACATGCGAATGTTGAGAATGATCAAATGGATGATCAAAGTGTACAAGACATTCGTAGATCTGGTAGGATTAGTAATCCTTCTGAGAGATATGGGTTTCTCATGGATGGTTGCTATGTGGTTGATTTGGATGAACCAACAAACTACCAAGATGCTTTATCAAAGATTGATAAAGATAAATGGTAGGAAGCCATGAACGCTGAGATGTAATCCATGTATGACAACCAAGTTTGGGAACTTATTACACAACCTACTGGCTCAAGGCTAGTTGATTGTAAATGGCTTTTTAAGATGAAAACCGATATACATGGTAACTTGGATACATACAAAGCTAGACTTGTAGCAAAAGGTTTCACTCAAACTCAAGGGGTTGACTATGATGAAACTTTTTTGCCTAAGGCAATGCTAAAGTCTATTAGGATATTACTTTCCATTGCTGCTCATTATGATTATGAAATATGGCAAATGGATGTCAAGACCGCTTTCCTAAATTGACATCTTGAGGAAGATGTCTATATGGTTTAGCCTGAAGGTTTTGTTGATCCAAAATATCCTAAAAAGGTATACAAGTTAAAGAAGTCAATCTACGGATTGAAACAAGCATCCAGAATGTGGAATCATCGTTTTAATGAGGAGGCCAAGAAATTTGGCTTCATTAAAAATGGTGATGAAGCTTGTGTATACAAGAAGGCTAGTGGGAGCACTATCATGTTCCTTGTACTATATGTGGATGATATATTGTTATTTGGAAATGATATTCCGGCAATGCAAGGTGTTAAAACTTGGCTAAGCAAATGCTTCTCCATTAAGGATCTTGGAGAAGCACAATATGTTTTGGGGATTGGGATCTACAGGGATAGATTCAAGAAACTGATAGGTTTGAATCAAAGTGCATACATTGAAAAGATCTTGAAAAGGTTCAAGATGGAGAACTCTAAGAAAGGTTTGGTACCTACTCAATGAGGAGCACTCCTTAGTTCATCTCAGTACCCCACCACGAAAGATGAACAGGAGAGAATGAAGAAAGTCCCATATGCGTCTGCAATTGGGTCAATCATGTATGCAATGATATGCACTAGACCGGATGTGTCATTCGCTCTTAGCCTGACAAGTAGATACCAGAATAATCCTGGAAACAGTCATTGGATCGCTGTTAAAAGTATATTGAAATACCTTAGGAGGACTAAGGATATGTTTATAATATATAGGTCTGGTGAGGAGGAACTCGCTGTAAAAGGTTACGTGGACGCGAGTTTCCAAACTGATCGAGATGATTCTTGATCACAATCCGGTTATGTCTTCATCTTAAATGGAGGTGCGGTCTCTTGGAAGAGTTCAAAATAGGATGTTGTTGCACTATCCACTACAGAGTCAGAGTACATTGCCGCCTCATTGGTAGCTCAGGAAGCTGCATGGATGAAGAAATTCATCGACGACTTAGGAGTAGTCCCTTCCATTCAGGACCCTCTTGAGATCAATTATGACAACGAGGGTGCGATTGCTCAAATCAAGGAACCTTGTGCTCACCAAAAGATTAAACTACATAAGGGATGAAGTTGAAAAAGGAAAGATATGTATTCCCAAAGTTCACACAGATCTTAATATAGCAGATCCACTCACGAAGCTCTTACATGGTGAAAAACATCAAGGGCATGTTAGTGCATTAGGGCTTCGATATTCTAGTGATTGGTTGTGATCTGTTTTATGTATTGTAATGGAATGAAGTGGTTCAAACTCATTAATATAATTATGGTGTTAATTTATTAATCTTGAGTCAGGTTCCTATTTTGCATATTTTATCCATGAATAAGTAATTATTCTATAATTCCGTAGTCGATCACATATGTAGGAGCAAGTGTGAGGTTTAGACTATTATGAACTTGGATTGGTATACATTCACAGGATGAATGTGGGGCAAGGTTGCAACCAAGGTTCATAGATATTTGTGGGATACAAATATTGGAAGACCCGCTCTCAAGACTTACTGTATGGAGCCTTTGTGGTTGATCACATGTAATCCTGAGTAAAGGCGAATATCATCGTATCCTCTGACCTGAGATACATATTAGGTTCGGATATTCACTAAGTATTGTGCCTTAATTCTTTCCTTCGCTATTCTGAAATATGGTAGTTCATAAGGAAGAGCTCAGGTATAATGCATAGTGCATATCTAGGACGTATGTAGTCAAAATAGAATTTGTCCCTCTTATTCGTTGAGAGTCAGATGTCTAAGGCCTGATAAAGTTAAATCTAGAAGAGAGTGATCACTCTATATCTCTTGGATTTAACATGACATCTAAGACGAAAGGATATTATGAAAGATTCACCTATTCACATTCGAGATGAGAACTCGAAAGGATGATGTTATTGAATGGCACAAAGTCATAACATATTGGGGTGATGGACGGTCGTTAGGTGGTATCCATCACTTGCATTAATTCCTTATGTTTCTCATGCAAGTGGGAGATTGAAGGTATTTTGTATGCCCGAGAGACACATTAAATTAACGTGGCTAATATATTTTGATCTAAGTCGGGTCATACCCAATAACAAGCTTACCGACACCTTATTCGTATTTGATCTTAACGATTGGATCATTGATTAAATACGTGACACTTGAATTTTATGAAAAATGGTTTTCTAAAATAATATTGCTTGATGTGTATATAAATTATGGAATAATTTATATAATAAGAATTTAATTATTTATAGGTTAAATAATTAATAAAGTTATGTTACATTTTATAAAATTGGTTTTATAAAATAAAGTAAACATAACTTATAATATGGAATTAATAAAATGAGTTTTATAAATAAGTATACATAATTTATAAAATGCAAGTTTATAAAATTTGTTTTATAAAATCTAATTTTATAAAAACATGTTTATAAAATATGCAAGTTTATAAATAATGTCAAGTCTTATAAAACTATTTTATAAACATGGAAGTAGCATTAGAAGTGTAGTAGGCATGCTAGAGATTCCTATGCTTTTCCATTTCCATATACATGCATGTTCCTTGACTCATTTACACATACATGCAACTACACTTCAAGAAAACAAGCAAAAATTCTGCTTAAAGAGAGCTGTTAGGCCGTGGCCTTTTTGGGGTGAAAAGGGAGTTCCAAATTAATTTTTGCAAGCTCATTCAAGTGTCTAATAAATCCTAACCAAAAGCAAGGGTGTTGGGGTTAAAAGCTTGGGGTATTACAACTTGAGGCTTCATCTTTTGGAGCTCCATTCATCATCATCTTCATCATCAAATTACCTAGCTTGGAGTAGGTATAATCCCTTTACTTTCTTGTAGTTTGTAAGCATGTTTCACAACTTGATCCTAATTGGGATTTAACTTTAAATGGTTAAAGATTAACAAAGTTCTAAAATGGTAATTACTTTCTTCCGCTTTAATTTGATTCTTAAAATGTTTAAGTATATTATGAACTTGTTAAATCCCAACATATAATCTTTAATAAGACGTTGTGCGACTATCTCAAATCTCGTTACTATCGTACAAGTCACTTGAATGATCAGTTGTTACCGGGTGCCTAGGATTCTTGACCAGAATCTATGTTATGGCATTCGAAATCCACAAGCGGTTCCCATAAGGCAACAAGGACCACCCTAGGCCATATGTAGCGGTGAGGTTCATATATAGTGCACGTTATCTTTATTATAACCTTCACATATTATGGGTGTATAAACTTTATTATATAACTAAGTTAATTTAAGAAAGTAATTTTATTACAATTTTGTATTTATATTTGTTTCTATTCTTAATTTAATCAAAAAACAAGTTTAATTTTACATAAAATACTAAATAAATATAAATAATTATTTTTAAAATTTTTATAAGTTTCTTACAGTTAAATAACCTGTAGAAAAATATTTATAAAAATATTTCTTTATTTTTACAATTATTTCCTTATTTACCTCCTGTTTGCATAATAATAGTGTTTAATTATGTAATAATTATTAATTCGACCCATAAATTAATTTTTATAATTTTGTCAGACCTTGACAAAGTTTATGAACCCAGAAAAGTTATTTATTTATTTTTATTTACTGTGTATATTTTTATTACGAATTTTATATGATTTTTGTGTTTAATTAGTATTTAATTCGTAATTAACTACAAATAATATTCCAAAACTTATCATAATTAATTTTTATAAGTACTACTACTGTTCTAAATAATTTCCAAACAAATACTACTGATGTGAATATTATTAACAATTAAAATAACCATTGGGTAAAAAAATACAAGAAATAAATAAAATGAATAAAAATAAATAAGAAAATGAAAAGCAAAGTTACCTCAAGACTTCTTCAAGTTTTTAGAGAGAGAATTTTGGTGTGATTTGTGAATGAGAAACTAGGAGTCTAGGGGTGTTTATATAGTGCAAGTATTAGATTGTTAGTCAACATAAGGATATTCTAATTTATGATTTGATTTTATTTTATAATTCTTTTAGTCAACAATAGGTGGTACTAGTTTATATTTTTTATATATATATTTTATTTTTAGTCAACATAAGAATTTAATTGTTTAAGATTCTTTAGTCTCATTATTACTATTATTATATATTTTTTTTATATTTACTACATGACTTGTATTTATTTTTTATTTAGTTCCCAATTGTTTTATTATTTATATAAATGTCACTTTTTATTTAATACTTATATATTAATAGTTATAATATTACAGAAATGCATAAATTTTAATTAGCAGTGTGTATCGACTAAAAGTTTATTATTTGGTCAACATTAAATCGATTGTGTATATAATAACTCTTAAATAATTAATATGTATAGTCAGGCAGTAAACCCTAGGGTCATTTCAGTAATTTCAGAAGTCGAAAAGTGAGGATTGTTATACAAATGTAAGTAAATACTGGTATAAATTTGATTGTAAAAAAGGCAGAGGTTTTGTTGGTGAGAACGATTCATCCTTGAAAAACTAGAAGGATCCTTTCTTTTTTGTGGATGAGAAAATTATTGGAGACAATTGGGCGGTTGTTCGTAGTTTAGCAAAAGTTAGGATATGTACTAGCATACTAGGAAAGGGAATAAATTGGTGGAATCCCTTAGTAACTTGAAACTCCCCCAACGATCTTTTGTTGATATGGAAGCGATTATGGTACTCTGCGGTGTTAGAAGTGACTGACATGGTAGGCTTCTTGTTAATTTTATTGTGTATTAATTCTGTTGACATGGTATGGTGCCGGTACTTTGTTTGAAAGGCCATGGTCGGCTTCTTGTTAATTTTGTTGTGTATTAATGTTCCCAACATAACTAATATTTTTTCTTAGATATGCTTCTTTGTTGCTTGTTCTTGTAATGTTTACGCAGAAGAAGAAATGAAGGTAATTAAAACTTTTACTGCTCGTGATTTTGACGACATTGAAGTTGTTGAGCGCCCCAAGACTGCAGAAGAGATTTAGGCAGAGAAAGTGACTTTATCCAAATTTGAGAAATCGCTGACACGCCTGAACGGTCCACAGAGGGAGAAGGTGATTCTGCTGAACCCACTCCTAATGTCGAAATTCTGAATTCTACCCCAACCCTTTGGCCAAAAAAGACGTTGAAACGTTTGAAAAGAGAGGGCAAGTGACCTGAAGTCTTTTTGGGTCCTTCTAAGAAAGCTAGAAGTATGCAATCCGCTTTTCTGTACTATGTTATATGCAGTTTTTCATTTTCCATGCTTATCTTTCATTCTTTGACCAGGAATTGTGCTTTCAGATGATGAAGCTACTGTTGATGATAAGGATGATGATGATTTTGTAGATGATGATGATGAGAAAGAAGATGAAAATTTTGAAAGAACTCCCTACTCTCCACCACTTACTTCAACAGGCCCAACTACTACTCACTCTTCTTCTTCTTCTTCTTCTTCTTCTTCTTCTTCTTCTTCTTCTTCTTCTTCTTCTTCTTCTTCTTCTTCTTCTTCTTCTTCTTCTTCTTCTTCTTCTTCTTCTTCTTCTTCTTCTTCTTCTTCTTCTTCTTCTTCTTCTTCTTCTTCTTCTTCTTCTTCTTCTTCTTCTTCTTCTTCTTCTTCTTCTTCTTCTTCTTCTTCATCATCATCTTCAATTACTCCGCCTTCTATGCCGCTGGATGTTATGCGGTAATTTATTGAAGATCTTCTCAATAAATCTGACAAATTTATTGACTTATTGAAGCTAGTTGTTTTGTGATATTCATATGCTGTCATTATAAGTTACTTTTTTTGCTTGTTTTATATTTATGATGACTTGTGCAGATGAGCTCCATTTTTGACATTTCTTCCTCTCTCTCAAGCTTATCAATTAATGAAAGCTTGCAATCAACTACTACTTCCCTAGTATTTCCTACTCAACATGTGCTTCACAGCTTGAAAATGCAACAAGCTTAGGGATATTTGGTCGTTCAAGCTACAGAGAACTCAAAAATACTGAAAAGCTATGAGCTTGAGGTGCAGGATTTACAAAATCGGTTTTCTACTGCTTTTGAGCTTGCTCACAATAAAGAGGAAGTATTGAAAACTGTTAAAGGTTTGAGCGTTGAATTTAGGATGGAGAAGGAGGCTTTGATGAAAGAGAATGAGTTGTTGAAAAAAGCTATCAAGGATGCCCGTGCTGAGGATGAAGAGAGGGTTTCAGCTGCAGAGAGTAAGTTTGCTGAGCTTAAAAATGGCCTTCCTACTTTGGTGTAGAGGGTGCTTGATTTAAATACAGTTGGGGAGCCCTTTAACAATTACATTCGTGCCTCAGTAGTCAAAGGGATGTCTGATGCTGTAGAGGATGTATTCAATTTAATCCTAAACATTCCTGATCGTGTACGAGTGGGAGTTGCTAAATTTATCAAGCCAAATGCAGAAGCAAACTTTGAAGCTACTAGAGATATCGTGACACGATTGAAAATCTCTGTCTTAGAAGAAACTTGTAGCAAGAATGATGTGAGTGTGAAGGAAGGTCTTGAGGTTCCATTGTGAAAAAAAAATTTGAATATGTCTGTAATAACTACTTTAATTTCTATCTATCTTTTGGTGATTCAAATATGTTTATCTTGATTTTATTTGCATTCTCTTCCTGACATATTTTTTTTTTAATTGACATAAGTTTGCTCTCCTGCATATTTTCACTATGTGGTGCTATATGCTTGATACATGCTTGCTTGCAATTCTGATCACAAGTTATTTTTATCGTTATCTTTCCTTCGCTGTGTAGTCAACTTGCTTTCTTGACTTCAATTATGTTGGGTCTTTAAGTCAAAAAATTGTTATCTATTAATTATGTTGTTTTATATCTTTGAAAAGTTTACCAATAAGAGCACAATGTATTCTTCAATATTTGCTTGTTTTATATTAAATGTCACGTGCAGCCTGTTGCGTTTTGCGCTTAGGCGTTGTGCGGCTTGAATAATTTTTTACTTTGAACTTTTATGCCAAAGCTTGATCAGAGTGTTTCAAAATGGATTTATGCTTTTGAGATAAACCATTGTATTTATATCATGACATTTGATAGATAATGTATTTATTCCTCGGTGCTTTCTAGTGAAATCTATTCTTACACTAGCTGATCCATTGTGTCTTAATTTTGTCGACACAAGAGCTTCTGCCATCAGGAGCAAAAAATGCTTTACCTTATGTGGGCAGGATCATATGAATGCACTGTTTTACATTTGTAACGTGTAGCGCTTTGCATAAGCAAAAATAAAAATTTTATTGATAACATGTGTTGCACTTAAAAAAATTTGTTTAATATTTTCTCTTGGATAGAGTGATCAATTTTATCCAAAAATTACAACATTTCTCGCATTTGTGCTTATTCTGATGATGATGATGATAATGAACATGTTTTGCTGCTGTTTTGCCTTGTATGTGAATACATGTCTTCTGTGCAGCGTTAATGTTTTGACCACTTGGATGCTTTGAAGTATACATTCACATCATCTCTGTTAAACAATTGCTCTTGTGACTTTTCCTTAAACATATCCTCCATTGCATCACGAACAATTGATCTTTATCTGGTCGGTCCTACATACTCTGAATGCACAACTGTAACACCATTAGGAGTAGGAAATCGTAACTATGCATGTGGTGTATAAGAGATGGCACCAAGTTTGCACAAAGACCGTCTGCCGAGTAATGCATTGAATCTTGATGTTCCTTCCAACACGATGAAATTAACAATCTCTGTTCGAACGAGTGGATATGCACCCTACATGACTTCCAGCTTGATTTTCCTAAATGCCTTCACTAATGTACCCGTTATTCCAGTTATCCTCAATTCCGTTCTACGAAGTCTATTCTTGACGCTAAATATAAAAGAGCAAAAACAATCTATATAATGGATATCAGCTTCACTCCCGGTGTCCGTATAAATCCTTGAAACGAACTTGTTGGCAATAAGTGCAGAAACAATAACAGGCTCTTCTGACAGCCTCTAATTTCGGATTGTGTGAAAAATAATTGGAGCATACATCCATGCTTCATAATTGCGGTTTCTGTCTGACTCTATATCCTCTCCTTCGTTCCGAATAAGGTTAATACGCCTTTCTGTAGTTGGATCTCTCTCATCTTTCCTTTTCTCATACTGATTTCTATCCTCACTACGCTTCCACTCTCTCCGTCCTCCGTTCCATTTCTGTCCTGCCATGCGAACCTTTTATTTGTATCATTTCTTCTCTACTTATTTCTACGTAACAAATGATTCAAATACCCAGCTTTGATCTTAGCAATGATTTCTCTCATTAAAGATTTGAAGTTGTCCGTGTCATGACCATATGCCTCATGAAAATCACACCATCGATCACTCTTTGTTCCTTCTCTTTCCTCCATTGGTGCAGGATGGTAGAAAGTTTCAATGATTGGTTCAGTAAATAAAATCTATTTTGGTGTCATCGTCAAAGCCATAATCAATGGGTTCGTTTCAGCGGTCTTCGGTTGTGATAATAATCATTTGGATGATTATTCCCTCTCCATCCTTGATGTTGACCTTGATGACTTTTATCATATATGCGCTGATATCTCTTTGGATAATGCCCTCCGTTGTGCTGTCTGTAATTCCTTTCAATCCTATGTTGTCCCATTTCTCCAGCCCGTAAGTGTTTCTGTGCTACTACTAATGCTTGGTGCAAAGTTTTGGGCACATCATATTGTAACGCATGAATGAGGCTTGAAAAATGCATTGATCTAGATAAAAGATAAAACCAGAAACTTGATAGCATTTCGTATGCCCGAGAGACGTATTTAATCAATGTGGCTAATGTGTTATGATCCAAGTCGGGTCATACCCAATAACAAACTTCTAACACCTTATTCGTATTTAATCTTTACGAATGGATCGTTAATTAAGTACGCGACACTTGGATTTTAGAAAATCGGTTTTCTGAAATATTATCACTTGAGATAAATTATTTGGATAATTTATATTTAATTATTTATAGGTTTAAATAATTAAGTTGTGTTATATTTTATAAAAGGTTTATAAAATATGTAAGTTACAAATGCATGTTTCTTTTATACAAGTTTTATAAACTTATATACAAGTTTTATAAAAACTTATATCTTGTATAAAATAAAGGAAGTGTGGGCAGATTTTGTAGCCCCAAGAATGACCATTCCATGCTTATTCTTGTTGTTTTCAAGAACACACTTCCACATGAAGCATGCTAGCATCTTATACCAAGTGATTGACTCAAGAATATGACTTGAAGTTGAAAAACTCTCCTTGTTTTCCTGCTGCCATTCACGAACTGGTTGAGCTGAAACAAGGGTCCAATAATTTCATTTGCAAGCTCACTCAAGTGTCATAAAATCCTAACTAAACATAAGAGGTGTTGGGTTCAAGTTTGGGGTATTATCCTCTTGAGGTTTCATAGTTTTGAAGCTTGCATTCACCATCATTTCTAAGTAGCTGCTGATCGGTTTTATTGGGTCCAAAAGAAGTGGTTTCAAGCTTGATTTGCAAGGTCATTAGGGTTCTAAAGTTTAGCAAAACTTTAGGGTGGTGTTGTAGAACAAAGCTTGGTGTTTTCATTCTCATATTCATCAACTTTTGGAACAAAATTACCTCCTAACTTGGAGAAGGTATAATTCCATGAACTAGCTCTATTTACATTATAGCATATTGTTTACAAGACTAGATTCTTTCATGGAATACATTTAAAAAGGTTAAAACACATTAAACAAATTAAAAATTGCTTCCGCTTGCTCTCTTTGAAAATGCCGAATTATACATACACATAAATGGGTTTTGTGGTTTTGTTTAAATGTTGTATTCCATCAATGGTATCTAGAGCCAAAGTCTTGTTAATATGCTTCTTGTTTTTGGCTAGTAAACTCATTTACCTTACAATCTACTAACATGCATGAAAGTAGAATGTAAAAATCATGAGTTTTGGTGGGTGTGGTGACTTGGCCGAAAATTTTGGGTTCCAAAAGTGGGTTTGGGACTTCAAGTTTGGCCAAGATTTGTTGTTATGTTATTGTTCACAATCAAGCCTTGACCATGTGTTTGTATGGTTGTATGTTGTGATTGATTTATTCATTTTATGGTTTGTAATATTAATCATTCATTTGGTTGTAATAATTTGTAATATTCATTCATTTGTAATTTATTTTATATTTGGTATGTAAAATAGATTAGGTTGTAATTTCCTTTTCTAGAAAAATGTATTAGGTTATATATTTTGTAAAAAGAAAAGTGAAGATTCAAGAAGATTACAAGATGGAGCATAAGGATACAAGAGCTAGTGGGAGATTTGTTAATCTCTTACTTTGTACTTTAACCCTTTAGGTAACACTTGTTTTGGCTAAACAAGTGTTCACCACCATGGCTTGATTGTGGACCTTCTTATTTGCATGCTTGTATGTTTGTTGTGTATGTGTTTGGTTGATACAAGTTCACATGAATACACTTGCAAAAATGACATTATAATTGGTTATAATCATAACAACAAAATGACACTAATAAATGGTTATTAAGGACATATATAAAAGGATAACAAATTGGTTTATATCTAGTAATTGGTTTACTAAAAGAACATGAAAATGGATTTCATAAAGTGCTACACACCAAATGCATGTTGGTGTATAGCTATTTGTTTTCTAAAACTAGAAGGTAGAAAACTTAAAATCCCTTTAACCAAAACAAGGAAAACAAGTTAAACGCCATCCTTTTGTATGAACACTTAGACATATTAGAAAACTCTTGATGGGATAAAGGTCACCTAACCGTCATGAGCGGACTAATATGAATAAGGTACACTTCGCATACATGTGGGATAAAGGTCACCTAACCACTTGTATGTTAAGTCTACATGTTTACACAAGTAGGACGACTTGATTTGGGAATCATGAACTTAGGGTCACCGAAGCATGATGAACAAATAGGCGTTGATGGGATTAATATGCCATGCAAAAGGATTGCATGATCCCATAACTTAGAAGTTGCAAAAGGATTGCAATTGTCATTATGACTACCTAGCTAAATCAAATGCCGGGATAAAGGTCACCTAACCGGAATTTGATTTACCGTTGGATTCTAAAATTTAATAAGACAATTAATATTAAAAGGGTATTGTTTATTAAATATAAAATCGATACTTAAATGAACTTTGTTAAATTTTGTAGATGGCCGCAAACAACAACAACAACATACCAAATGCACCAATTAATCTACATAACCTATCACTAAGGTCCCTCCTTGAGAAAGATAAACTCAATCATACGAACTTTATGGATTGGTTTCGTAATTTAAGAATTGTCCTCAAACTTGAGGACAAAGCGTATGTGTTGGAGGACCCCATTCCCGATCAACCGGACGAGAATGATACGGAAGCAATGGCAATTTGGGACAAGTATTGCACCGATTCGGTGCCAGTCGGTTGCCTAATGCTTGGGACTATGATTCCCGAACTTCAAAAAGATTTCGAGCATCATAGTGCATATGACATGATTACGCAATTGAAGGAGATGTTCCTTCAACAAGCGCGTGTCGAGCGCTTTGAGACCGTTCGGGCGTTACATGCATGTCGTATGGACGACTCCCAATCTGTGTCATCTTATGTCCTTAGGATGAAAAGCCTTATCGATCGCGCTAACCGCCTCAACCTAAACATTTCCAATGAGCTTGCCACCGATCTTATCCTAAACTCCTTATCAAAAAGGTTTGATCAATTTGTAGTTAACTACAATATGAATGGGATGGAGAAAAGCATTGGTGAACTTCATGGTATGCTTAGGACAGCGGAAACTAGCATGGGTAAAAGGGCTTTACCCGTGTTGGCGATTGAACAAGGTGGGTCCAAAGGTAACACCTCTAAGCCAAAGGTGGCTAAGAGAAAAGGACCCACCTATCAAGGCAAAGGGAAGGGGAAGATGGTTACCCCAACCATCAACAAGGCTAAGAAGCAAAAGGTAGCCGAAAAGGCAAACCCCAAGGAAGACCCGTGTTTCGGTTGCGGTGAAATGGGTCACTGGAAGCGAAATTGCCCGGTCTACCTTAAAGAGTTGAAGGACAAGAGGGATGCGGGGCAAACCTCAGGTAATATATATATGGTATATATTGAGCTTAACATTACTTCTTCTAATACATGGGTATTAGACACGGGATGTGGAACTCATATTTGCAATTCTTTGCAGGGGTTCAAAAGAAGTGATCATATGGCGGGAACATCAAGTCTCTATATGGGCAATGGTCCAAAGGTGCATGTTAAAGCTCAAGGAGATTTTGTTTTGAAGCTTCCAAGCGGATTGGAGCTTATTTTAAATGATGTTTTGTATGCTCCGGATTTGTGTAGAAACATTATTTCTATTTCTCGCTTAAAACAATGTGGTTACAATGTTAATTTTATTGATGATGATATTCATGTTTCTAAAGATGATGTGTTCTATTTCAAGGCTTCGCCTTCAAATGGGATTTATGAATTAGTCCATGATGATGCATCGTCTAGCTCAATATACCATACTAGCACCAAGAAACTCAAAAAGGATTTGAGTGATTCCTACTTATGGCATTGTCGCCTTGGTCACATAAACAAGAATCGAATGCATACACTTCAAAAGAATGGACTCTTGAAGGCAAATGAGATAGACTCATTCGATGTATGCGAATCTTGTTTACAAGGCAAGATGACTAAAGCACCTTTCAAAGGGACATATGAAAGGGCTAAAGACTTATTGGGATTAATACATTCGGATGTATGTGGACCCTTTAAGCCCATGACTAGGAATGGTGAAAGATACTTTGTTACATTCATTGATGACTTCAGTCGTTTCGGATATGTCTACTTATTAAGACATAAGGATGAAACATTTGAAGCATTCAAAGAATATCAAAACGAAGTACAAAATCAACTCAACAAGACAATCAAGGTACTTCGTACCGATAGAGGAGGTGAATACCTAAGCGATGCTTTCCAAGATCATCTTAGGAGTTGTGGGATTATCTCACAACTTACTCCACCAGGAACACCCCAACTTAATGGAGTTTCCGAAAGGAGGAACAGAACCCTAATGGATATGGTTCGATCTATGATGGCAAGAAGCTCGTTACCTCTATCATTTTGGGGTTATTGTCTATGCTCTGCGGCCCGTATTTTAAATATGGCCCCAACCAAGAAAGTGGAGCGAACTCCTCATGAGATGTGGTTTGGAAAACCTCCTTCTCTTTCATACTTGAAAGTATGGGGATGTGAAGCTTATCCTAAGCGCTTCGTCGCTAACAAGCTAAATGCTCGATCCACGAAGTGTATCTTCATAGGATATCCCAAGGATGATATGGGATACTATTTCTATGATCCGACCGAGCAAAATGTATTTGTTGCTCGAAAGGCGGAATTCCTTGAAACTAAGTTCCTATTGGAAGGAAATAGTGAAAGGAAGATAGATTTTGATGAGGTTCAAGATCAAATAGATGATACACAATTGGTTGACGCTAGCACTCAACATGAAAATGTTGAGGATGATCAAATGGATGATCAAAGTATACAAAATGTTCGTAGATCTGGTAGGATTAGTAACCCTCCTGAGAGATATGGGTTTCTCATAGATGGTTGCTATACGATTGATTTGGATGAACCAATCAACTACCAAGATGCTTTATCAAGGACTGATAAAGACAAATGGCAGGAAGCCATGAACTCCGAGATGAAATCCATGTATGACAACCAAGTTTGGGAACTTGTTGTGCAACCTCCTGGCTCTAAGCTAGTTGATTGCAAATGGCTTTTCAAGATGAAAACCGACAAATATGGAAACTTGGATACATACAAAGCTAGACTTGTAGCAAGAGGTTTCACTCAAACTCAAGGGATTGATTATGATGAAACTTTTTCACCTGTAGCAATGCTAAAGTCTATCAGGATATTATTTGCCATTGCTGCTCATTATGATTATGAAATATGGCAAATGGATGTCAAAACCGCTTTCCTAAATGGATATCTTGAGGAAGATATCTACATGGTTCAGCCTGAAGGTTTTGTTGATCCTAAACATCCTGACAAAGTATGTAAATTAAAGAAGTCAATCTACGGACTAAAACAAGCATCAAGAATGTGGAATCATCGTTTTAATGAGGAGGCCAAGAAATTTGGCTTCATTAAAAATGGTGATGAAGCTTGTGTATACAAGAAAGCTAGTGGGAGTACTGTCATGTTCCTTGTACTATATGTGGATGATATATTATTATTTGGTAATGATATTCCCACAATGGAAGGAGTCAACACATGGCTAAGAAGCTGCTTCTCCATTAAAGATCTTGGAGAAGCACAACACATATTGGGGATTGGGATCTATAGAGATAGATCCAAGAAATTGATAGGTTTAAGTCAAAGTACATACATTGACAAAGTCTTGAAAAGGTTCAAGATGGAGTACTCTAAGAGAGGTTTGGTACCTATTCAAAGAGGAACCATTCTCAGTACATCTCAGTGTCCTACCACGAAAGATGAACAAGAGAGAATGAAGAAAGTCCCATATGCGTCTGCTATTGGGTCAATCATGTATGCAATGATATGTACTAGACCGGATGTGTCATGCGCTTTGAGCTTGACAAGTAGATACCAGAATAACCCAGGAAACGATCATTGGATTGCGGTTAAAAGTATATTGAAATACCTTAGAAGGACTAAGGACATGTTTCTAATATACGGATCTGGTGAGGATGAACTCGTAGTAAAAGGTTACGTGGATGCGAGTTTCCAAACTGATCAAGATGATTCTCGATCACAGTCCGGTTATGTCTTCATGTTAAATGGAGGTGCAGTCTCTTGGAAGAGTTCGAAACAGGGAGTTGTTGCATTATCCACTACAGAATCGGAATACATTGCCGCCTCATTGGCAGCTCAGGAAGCTGCATGGATAAAGAAATTTGTTGACGACTTGGGAGTGGTCCCTACCATTCAAGACCCTCTTGAGATCTTTTGTGACAACGAGGGAGCAATAGCTCAAATCAAAGAACCTCGCGATCACCAAAAGACACGTCACATTAAACGGCGATTCAACTACATAAGGGATGAAGTTGAAAATGGAATGATATGTATTCGCAAAGTTCACACAGATCAAAATATTGCGGATCCACTCACAAAGCTCCTACATAATCCAAAGCACGAAAGACATGTTAGTGCAATGGGACTTCGATATTCTAGTGATTGGTTATGATCTGTTTTATGTATTGTACCGGAACGAATTGTTCAAACTCATTAATATAATTGTGGTTTAATTTATTTTGAGTTAAGTTCCTATTTAGCATATTTATCCATGAATAAATAATTATTCTAAATTCCGTAGTTGATCACATCTGTGGGAACAAATGTGAGGTTTAAACTATTATGAACTTGGATTGGTTTACATTCGCGAACTGAATGTGGGGCAAGGTTGCAACCAAGGTTCATAGATATTTGTGGGATACAAATATTGGAAGACCCGCTCTCAAGACTTACTGTATGGAGCCTTTGTGGTTGATCACATGTAATCTTGAGTAAAGGCGAATATCATTGTATCCTCTGACCTGAGATACATATTGGGTTCAGATATTCACTTTGTATTATGCCTTGATTCTTTCCTTCACTATTCTGAAATATGGTAGCTCATAAGGAAGAACTCAGGTATATTGCAAAGCGTATATCTAGGACGTATGTTGTCAAGATGGAATTTGTCCCTCTTATTCGTTGAGAGTCAGATGTCTAAGGCCTGATAAAGTTAAATCTATAAGAGAGTGATCATTCTATGTCTCTTGGATTTAACATGACATCCAGGACAAAAGGATATATTGATAGATTCACCTAATCATGTTCGAGATGGGAACTCGAAAGGGATGATGTTATTGAATGGCACAAAGTCATAACATATTAGGGGTGATGGACGGTGTGTTAGGCTGTATCCATCATTTGCATTAGTTTCATACGTTTCTCGTGCAAGTGGGAGATTGATAGCATTTCGTATGCCCGAGAGACGTATTTAATCAATGTGGCTAATGTGTTATGATCCAAGTCGGGTCATACCCAATAACAAACTTCTAACACCTTATTCGTATTTAATCTTTACGAATGGATCGTTAATTAAGTACGCGACACTTGGATTTTAGAAAATCGGTTTTCTGAAATATTATCACTTGAGATAAATTATTTGGATAATTTATATTTAATTATTTATAGGTTTAAATAATTAAGTTGTGTTATATTTTATAAAAGGTTTATAAAATATGTAAGTTACAAATGCATGTTTCTTTTATACAAGTTTTATAAACTTATATACAAGTTTTATAAAAACTTATATCTTGTATAAAATAAAGGAAGTGTGGGCAGATTTTGTAGCCCCAAGAATGACCATTCCATGCTTATTCTTGTTGTTTTCAAGAACACACTTCCACATGAAGCATGCTAGCATCTTATACCAAGTGATTGACTCAAGAATATGACTTGAAGTTGAAAAACTCTCCTTGTTTTCCTGCTGCCATTCACGAACTGGTTGAGCTGAAACAAGGGTCCAATAATTTCATTTGCAAGCTCACTCAAGTGTCATAAAATCCTAACTAAACATAAGAGGTGTTGGGTTCAAGTTTGGGGTATTATCCTCTTGAGGTTTCATAGTTTTGAAGCTTGCATTCACCATCATTTCTAAGTAGCTGCTGATCGGTTTTATTGGGTCCAAAAGAAGTGGTTTCAAGCTTGATTTGCAAGGTCATTAGGGTTCTAAAGTTTAGCAAAACTTTAGGGTGGTGTTGTAGAACAAAGCTTGGTGTTTTCATTCTCATATTCATCAACTTTTGGAACAAAATTACCTCCTAACTTGGAGAAGGTATAATTCCATGAACTAGCTCTATTTACATTATAGCATATTGTTTACAAGACTAGATTCTTTCATGGAATACATTTAAAAAGGTTAAAACACATTAAACAAATTAAAAATTGCTTCCGCTTGCTCTCTTTGAAAATGCCGAATTATACATACACATAAATGGGTTTTGTGGTTTTGTTTAAATGTTGTATTCCATCAAAACTAACTGAGACATTCTGGTATATCTGGAATTTTCTGACACTCCACAGTGTAACGCTTTATGAAATTGCTTAAATATTCACTACTTTGCGTAGTGATTTCATGCGCATCTAAATGCATTAACGTACAACTTCTCAGGCTCTAATATTGCATAACAAATTTTGCTAGTAAATCCAAGAAGCTAGTAATGCTCTTCGGCAGTAAACTTGCAAACCATTCTCTTGCCATCTTCTGTAACACCATAGGAACATATGACATGCAACTTTATCTTCCCAATGCTTTAATCTCATTACTCCTTAGAACATAGTTAAGAAATCTTATGGATCAAATGTACCATCTAATGATACGCGTACCTACGCGCATGGTGCTCGTGCGTATCACGTGTAGCGCACATGTCTTAAACATTGCCAAAACATCTGATTAGGAGGCGCGCATACGGGTATTACTTAGCGCATACGAAAGCAATCGGATTTAACTATATCCATAATTAAACGTGATATTTTTCCAACTATAAACCCGTTATTTAAGGTTAATATCCTGAAGGATCTAGAAACAATTTTACAAGATAACCTAGGGTTAACGTTTCATTATACATACAACCGTAAACTCCTTCACTCGACACAACGTTTTCTATACTACTCGAATATACGATTGCATCCAGAAAACATTTTTACGGTAACATGTATGTTCTTTGAACATGAACCATATGCAACCACCTTTAGTAGCCATTGTTATGGCAGTTGCCATCAATGGTGGACGTAGCTTTGATCACCCTTTTGTAGAGCATCATCTCTATAAGGGTTATTCACAGTAAACCGGACCAGAGATCAAAGCTATAAATGTTGTTAAACACTCCATCATGCAGTCAACATTAACTTTGCTATTTGAGCAGATTTATGTTCAATCAAATGGCGCCATCCGTGGTACCATAACTAGAATTGCGTAAAAAGTTTTATACGTTACGAACGATTAACTATAAAACTTCTAATCTTTTTGTGGTTATTCTTGTGTGACATGTTACAATGGGAAAGTCTGGTAGCAATCAATCGTCTCGTTCACAGGCTCATGATGTTACGGGGTTGAAACATGCAAGCCAAGACAAGACTCCTGTCACAAGCAAAACTCTAAACTCCGGAGCAGTAAAGCTCGCAGAAAAATCAAAAACATCATTAACTACTGTTCCACCAGCATCATTAGCATCGCGAACAACTGATGAATATTGGGCATCGGGTGACGAAGATGATGAGGATGATGACTATGAGGAAGAAACCCCTATTACTACAGTGGTTCCTTTCCCATATACTCTACGCCGAATTCAACGGTTTATACCAGGCGAATAATGAGACCTGCGAGCGCATGCGAATATTTGGCGGGACAGAACATCGATGTTGGTTGTACAACTAATGATCGCACTCCCTTGGACAAAATACAAAGAAGACGCATGATTTCGCCTATTCCCAGGTTGTCGTCTTTGCTTTTACCAAGTGCACCCTCAGGGCACACTACTGATTCTGCAGGCAAAAGCAAGAAGAAGAGTTAGGAAGATTTGCTCGCCATACTGGCCCAAGCTGCACCATATAAATATGCGCAGGCATTCACAATCCCAGATAAAAGTGAAGAAGTGTTAGATAACTTCTATGCGGGAATAATGGGGCGAAAGGTAAAATCCTCCATGGAGGTTGCGCCAGCTAATGAAAAGTTTGCGCCCCATATTGCTAATTACGTGCCAGAATCTCCTTATAACATTCCTTTAACTATGGGATGGTATGATGGCATAACATATCCGAATGATTTCTTGTAAAGATTGAAGGAACATCGCGTGCTTAGGCATGGAACGATGAAACCAAGTGTCTTGAATTTCAAACTTTGCTGCAAGGAGTCGCAAGGGAGTGGTTTAGTAATTTGCCACTACCACTTGTTACTTCCTATAACGACCTTTGATATACCCGAATCAGACAGTTTATTTATGCGGTGTCGTTAGGTCGCAAAACATCAATTCAAGATATCAACAGAAGAAGTTGATTGTTTAATTTATATATGCTAGGCCTAAATCTATTATTTCTTTCTATGGGTTAGCAAGGGAAAATATGACCTAGGGTCTTTCTTTGAGCGGTCGAATTTGAAACGGAGCTTATTCAGATAATTCAGTAATTAAGATTTGGTTTGTACACAATTTAATATCCAAGACTAGTGGCCAGGTAAACCTTGTGTGGAGAGGCAGGATCATTTTGGTCCCAATAAATTGGCGACTGTCCGGAAAATCCAACAACCAAGTCCAACCGGTTTAATCTAGACAACACTTTATCTGGAATATCAAATCATGTAAAGGCAATAGTTGGGTTGAATAGTTTATAATTGTATTTAAAATATTAAAGCAATATAATTAAAATAAGCTAGCTAGCATACAACAACCAAGGACAGAGAAGACATTGAAATGTCCCGTTCTTATTGATTAAAAACGTTCCATATTAATTGATTTCGTTGCGAGGTTTTGACCTCTATATGAGACATTTTTCAAAGACTGCATTCATTTTTAAAACAAACCATCACCTTTATTTCATAGATAAAGGTTTTAAAAAGCTTTACGTAGATTATCAAATAATGATAATCTAAAATATCCTGTTTACACACGACCATTACATAATGGTTTACAATACAAATATGTTACAACAAAATAAGTTTCTTGAATGCAGTTTTTACACAATATCATACAAGCATGTACTCCAAATCTCGTCCTTATTTAAGTATGCGACAGCGGAAGCTCTTAATAATCACCTGAGAATAAACATGCTTAAAATGTCAACAAAAATTTTGGTGAGTTATAGGTTTAACCTATATATATATCAAATCATAATAATAGACCACAAGATTTCATATTTCAATACACATCCCATACACAGAGATAAAATTCATTCATATGGTGAACACCTGGTAACCGACATTAACAAGATGCATATATAAGAATATCCCCATCATTCCGGGACACCCTTCGGATATGATATAAATTTCGAAGTACTAAAGCATCCGGTACTTTGGATGGGGTTTGTTAGGCCCAATAGATCTATCTTTAGGATTCGCGTCAATTAGGGTGTCTGTTCCCTAATTCTTAGATTACCAGACTTAATAAAAAGGGGCATATTCGATTTCGATAATTCAACCATAGAATGTAGTTTCACGTACTTGTGTCTATTTTGTAAATCATTTATAAAACCTGCATGTATTCTCATCCCAAAAATATTAGATTTTAAAAGTGGGACTATAACTCACTTTCACAGATTTTTACTTCGTCGGGAAGTAAGACTTGGCCACTGGTTGATTCACGAACCTATAACAATATATACATATATATCAAAGTATGTTCAAAATATATTTACAACACTTTTAATATATTTTGATGTTTTAAGTTTATTAAGTCAGCTGTCCTCGTTAGTAACCTACAACTAGTTGTCCACAGTTAGATGTACAGAAATAAATCGATAAATATTATCTTGAATCAATCCACGACCCAGTGTATACGTATCTCAGTATTGATCACAACTCAAACTATATATATTTTGGAATCAACCTCAACCCTGTATAGCTAACTCCAACATTCACATATAGAGTGTCTATGGTTGTTCCGAAATATATATAGATGTGTCGACATGATAGGTCGAAACATTGTATACGTGTCTATGGTATCTCAAGATTACATAATATACAATACAAGTTGATTAAGTTATGGTTGGAATAGATTTGTTACCAATTTTCACGTAGCTAAAATGAGAAAAATTATCCAATCTTGTTTTACCCATAACTTCTTCATTTTAAATCCGTTTTGAGTGAATCAAATTGCTATGGTTTCATATTGAACTATATTTTATGAATCTAAACATAAAAAGTATAGGTTTATAGTCGGAAAAATAAGTTACAAGTCATTTTTGTAAAGGTAGTCATTTCAGTCGAAAGAACGACGTCTAGATGACCATTTTAGAAAACATACTTCCACTTTGAGTTTAACCATAATTTTTGGATATAGTTTCATGTTCATAATAAAAATCATTTTCTCAGAATAACAACTTTTAAATCAAAGTTTATCATAGTTTTTAATTAACTAACCCAAAACAGCCCGCGGTGTTACTACGACGGCGTAAATCCGGTTTTACGGTGTTTTTCGTGTTTCCAGGTTTTAAATCATTAAGTTAGCATATCATACAGATATAGAACATGTGTTTAGTTGATTTTAAAAGTCAAGTTAGAAGGATTAACTTTTGTTTGTGAACAAGTTTAGAATTAACTAAACTATGTTCTAGTGATTACAAGTTTAAACCTTCGAATAAGATAGCTTTATATGTATGAATTGAATGATGTTATGAACATCATTACTACCTTAAGTTCCTTGGATAAACCTACTGGAAAAGAGAAAAATGGATCCAGCTTCAATGGATCCTTGGATGGCTCGAAGTTCTTGAAGCAGAATCATGACACGAAAACAAGTTCAAGTAAGATCATCACTTGAAATAAGATTGTTATAGTTATAGAAATTGAACCAAAGTTTGAATATGATTATTACCTTGTATTACAATGATAACCTACTGTAAGAAACAAAGATTTCTTGAGGTTGGATGATCACCTTACAAGATTGGAAGTGAGCTAGCAAACTTGAAAGTATTCTTGATTTTATGAAACTAGAACTTTTGGAATTTATGAAGAACACTTAGAACTTGAAGATAGAACTTGAGAGAGATTAATTAGATGAATAAAATTGAAGAATGAAAGTGTTTGTAGGTGTTTTTGGTCGTTGGTGTATGGATTAGATATAAAGGATATGTAATTTTGTTTTCATGTAAATAAGTCATGAATGATTACTCATATTTTTGTAATTTTATGAGATATTTCATGCTAGTTGCCAAATGATGGTTCCCACATGTGTTAGGTGACTCACATGGGCTGCTAAGAGCTGATCATTGGAGTGTATATACCAATAGTACATACATCTAAAAGCTGTGTATTGTACGAGTACGAATACGGGTGCATACGAGTAGAATTGTTGATGAAACTGAACGAGGATGTAATTGTAAGCATTTTTGTTAAGTAGATGTATTTTGATAAGTGTATTGAAGTCTTTCAAAAGTTTATAAATACATATTAAAACACTACATGTATATACATTTTAACTGAGTCGTTAAGTCATCGTTAGTCGTTACATGTAAGTGTTGTTTTGAAACCTTTAGGTTAACGATCTTGTTAAATGTTATTAAACCAATGTTTATAATATCAAATGAGATTTTAAATTATTATATTATCATGATATTATCATGTATGAATATCTCTTAATATGATATATATATATATTAAATGTCTTTACAACGATAATCGTTACATATATGTCTCGTTTAAAAATCATTAAATTCGTAGTCTTGTTTTTACATATGTAGTTCATTGTTAATATACTTAATGATATGTTTACTTATCATAGTATCATGTTAACTATATATATATCCATGTATATGTCATCATATAGTTTTTACAAGTTTTAACGTTCGTGAATCACCGGTCAACTTGGGTGGTCAATTGTCTATATGAAACATATATCAATTAATCAAGTCTTAACAAGTTTGATTGCTTAACATGTTGGAAACATTTAATCATGTAAATATCAATCTCAATTAATATATATAAACATGGAAAAGTTCGGGTCACTACAGTACCTACCCGTTAAATAAATTTCGTCCCGAAATTTTAAGCTGTTGAAGGTGTTGACGAATCTTCTGGAAATAGATGCGGGTATTTCTTCTTCATCTGATCTTCATGCTCCCAGGTGAACTCGGGTCCTCTACAAGAATTCCATCGAACCTTAACAATTGGTATCTTGTTTTGCTTAAGTCTTTTAACCTCACGATCCATTATTTCGACGGGTTCTTCGATGAATTGGAGTTTTTCGTTGATTTGGATTTCATCTAACGGAATAGTGAGATCTTCTTTAGCAAAACATTTCTTCAAATTCGAGACGTGGAAAGTGTTATGTACAGCCGCGAGTTGTTGAGGTAACTCAAGTCGGTAAGCTACTGGTCCGACACGATCAATAATCTTGAATGGTCCAATATACCTTGGATTTAATTTCCCTCGTTTACCAAATCGAACAACGCCTTTCCAAGGTGCAACTTTAAGCATGACCATCTCTCCAATTTCAAATTCTATATCTTTTCTTTTAATGTCAGCGTAGCTCTTTTGTCGACTTTGGGCGGTTTTCAACCGTTGTTGAATTTGGATGATCTTCTCGGTAGTTTCTTGTATAATCTCTGGACCCGTAATCTGTCTATCCCCCACTTCACTCCAACAAATCGGAGACCTGCACTTTCTACCATAAAGTGCTTCAAACGGCGCCATCTCAATGCTTGAATGGTAGCTGTTGTTGTAGGAAAATTCTGCTAACGGTAGATGTCGATCCCAACTTTTTCCGAAATCAATAACACATGCTCGTAGCATGTCTTCAAGCGTTTGTATCGTCCTTTCGCTCTGCCCATCAGTTTGTGGATGATAGGCAGTACTCATGTCTAGACGAGTTCCTAATGCTTGCTGTAATGTCTGCCAGAATCTTGAAATAAATCTGCCATCCCTATCAGAGATAATAGAGATTGGTATTCCATGTCTGGAGACGACTTCCTTCAAATACAGTCGTGCTAACTTCTCCATCTTGTCATTTTCTCTTATTGGCAGGAAGTGTGCTGATTTGGTGAGACGATCAACTATTACCCAAATAGTATCAAAACCACTTGCAGTCCTTGGCAATTTAGTGATGAAATCCATGGTAATGTTTTCCCATTTCCATTCTGGGATTTCGGGTTGTTGAAGTAGACCTGATGGTTTCTGATGCTCAGCTTTGACCTTAGAACACATCAAACATTCTCCTACGTATTTAACAACATCGGCTTTCATACCCGGCCACCAAAAATGTTTCTTGAGATCCTTGTACATCTTCCCCGTTCCAGGATGTATTGAGTATCTGGTTTTATGAGCTTCTCTAAGTACCATTTCTCTCATATCTCCAAATTTTGGTACCCAAATCCTTTCAGCCCTATACCGGGTTTCGTCTTCCCGAATATTAAGATGCTTCTCCGATCCTTTGGGTATTTCATCCTTTAAATTTCCCTCTTTTAAAACTCCTTGTTGCGCCTCCTTTATTTGAGTAGTAATGTTATTATGAATCATTATATTCATAGATTTTACTCGAATGGGTTCTCTGTCCTTCCTGCTCAAGGCATCGGCTACCACATTTGCCTTCCCCGGGTGGTAACGAATCTCAAAGTCGTAATCATTCAATAATTCAATCCACCTACGCTACCTCATATTCAGTTGTTTCTGATTAAATATGTGTTGAAGACTTTTGTGGTCGGTATATATAATACTTTTGACCCCATATAAGTAGTGCCTCCAAGTCTTTAATGCAAAAACAACCGCGCCTAATTCCAAATCATGCGTCGTATAATTTTGTTCGTGAATCTTCAATTGTCTAGACGCATAAGCAATCACCTGCGTTCGTTGCATTAATACACAACCGAGACCTTGCTTTGATGCATCACAATAAATCACAAAATCATCATTCCCTTCAGGCAATGACAATATAGGTGCCGTAGTTAGCTTTTTCTTCAATAACTGAAACGCTTTCTCTTGTTCATCATTCCATTCAAATTTCTTCCCTTTATGCGTTAATGCAGTCAAGGGTTTTGCTATTCTGGAAAAGTCTTGGATGAACCTTCTGTAGTAACCAGCTAGTCCTAAAAACTGGCGTATGTGTTTCGGAGTTTTCGGGGTTTCCCACTTTTCAACAGTTTCTATCTTTGCCGGATCCACCTTAATACCTTCTTTGTTCACTATGTGACCGAGGAATTGAACTTCTTCCAACCAAAATGCACACTTTGAAAACTTAGCGTACAATTCTTCCTTCCTCAATACTTCTAACACCTTTCTCAAATGTTCACCGTGTTCTTGGTCATTCTTTGAGTAAATAAGTATGTCATCAATGAAAACAATGACAAACTTGTCAAGGTATGGTCCACACACTCGGTTCATAAGGTCCATGAACACAGCTAGTGCATTAGTTAAACCAAACGGCATGACCATAATCTCGTAATGACCGTAACGTGTTCTGAAAGCAGTCTTTGGAATATCATCTTCTTTCACCCGCATTTGATGATACCCGGAACGTAAGTCAATCTTTGAATAAACAGACGAGCCTTGTAGTTGATCAAATAAGTCGTCGATTCTCGGTAGTGGGTAGCGGTTCTTGATGGTAAGTTTGTTCAACTCTCGGTAGTCGATACACAACCTGAATGTACCATCTTTCTTCTTGACAAACAAAACAGGAGCTCCCCACGGTGATGTGCTTGGTCGAATGAAACCACGCTCTAAAAGTTCTTGTAATTGGCTTTGTAGTTCTTTCATCTCGCTGGGTGCGAGTCTGTAAGGAGCACGAGCTATTGGTACAGCTCCTGGTACAAGATCTATTTGAAATTCAACGGATCGATGTGGGGGTAATCCCGGTAATTCTTTCGGAAATACATCGGGAAATTCTTTTGCAATGGGAACATCATTGATGCTCTTTTCTTCAGTTTGTACTTTCTCGACGTGTGCTAGAACAGCATAGCAACCTTTTCTTATTAGTTTTTGTGCCTTCAAATTACTAATAAGATGTAGCTTCGTGTTGCCCTTTTCTCCGTACACCATTAAGGGTTTTCCTTTTTCTCGTATAATGCGAATTGCATTTTTGTAACAAACGATCTCCGCTTTCACTTCTTTCAACCAGTCCATACCGATGATCACATCAAAACTCCCTAACTCTACTGGTATCAAATCAATCTTAAATGTTTCGCTAACCAGTTTAATTTCTCGATTCCGACATATATTATCTGCTGAAATTAATTTACCATTTGCTAATTCGAGTAAAAATTTACTATCCAAAGGCGTCAATGGACAACTTAATTTAGCACAAAAATCTCTACTCATATAGCTTCTATCCGCACCCGAATCAAATAAAACGTAAGCAGATTTATTGTCAATAAGAAACGTACCCGTAACAAGCTCCGGGTCTTCCTGTGCCTCTGCCGCATTAATATTGAAAACTCTTCCACGGCCTTGTCCATTCGTGTTCTCCTGGTTCGGGCAATTTCTAATAATGTGGCCCGGTTTTCCACATTTATAACAAACTACATTGGCATAACTTGCTCCGACACTACTTGCTCCGCCATTACTCGTTCCGACACCATTTGTTCCTTTCGTTCTATTAACCCCTGGTCCGTAGACCTCACACTTCGCCGCGCTATGACCATTTCTTTTACACTTGTTGCAAAATTTGGTGCAGAACTCCGAGTGATTCTTTTCACACCTTTGGCATAGCTGCTTCTGATTGTTGTTGTTGTTGCGGTTATTATTGTTGTTGGGATGATTGTTGTAGTTGTTGTTGTTGTTGGGCCGTTTGTTGTAGTTGCGATTGATGTTGCGATTGTTGGGATAATTGTTGCGATTATTGTTGTAATTGCTGTTGTTGTTGTATTGGTGATTCTTATCACCGTTTTCCTCCCACTTTCTTTTGACTTGCTTCACATTGGCCTCTTCAGCAGTCTGTTCTTTAATTCTTTCTTCAATCTGGTTCACGAGTTTGTGAGCCATTCTACATGCCTGTTGTATGGAGGCGGGCTCGTGTGAACTTATATCTTTTTGGATTCTTTCCGGTAATCCTTTCACAAACGCGTCGATCTTCTCTTCCTCATCTTCGAATGCTCCCGGACACAATAGGCACAATTCTGTGAATCGTCTTTCGTACGTGGTAATATCAAATCCTTGGGTTCGTAACCCTCTAAGTTCTGTCTTGAGCTTATTGACCTCGGTTCTGGGACGGTACTTCTCGTTCATCAAGTGCTTGAATGCTGACCACGGTAGTGCGTACGCATCGTCTTGTCCCACTTGCTCTAGATAGGTATTCCACCATGTTAACGCAGAACCTGTGAAGGTATGCGTAGCGTACTTTACTTTGTCCTCTTCAATACACTTACTTATGGCAAACACCGATTCGACCTTCTCGGTCCACCGTTTCAATCCGATCGGTCCTTCGGTTCCATCAAATTCCAAAGGTTTGCAGGCAGTGAATTCTTTGTAGGTGCATCCTACACGATTTCCTGTACTGCTAGATCCTAGGTTATTGTTGGTATGTAGCGCAGCCTGTACTGCGGCTATGTTTGAAGCTAGAAAAGTACGGAATTCCTCTTCATTCATATTCACGGTGTGTCGAGTAGTCGGTGCCATTTCCTTCAAAATAGTTAAATGGAACAAGTTAATCATACAGAATATTAAGAGTAGTTAATAGTATTTCGTAGCATAATATGAACTCATTTATAAAAGCTTTTTCTTCATATTAGCGTTTTATAAGTTTAAATTCGGGTAGTACCTACCCGTTAAGTTCATACTTAGTAGCTAATATACAATTCAACTACTACAATTCTATATGAAAAACTGATTATAATAATATTTCGCGTTCAAACTTTTACACAATATTTTACAAACTTACAATACCGCTTATTTTACATATAGCATGAAATATAGCACACAATAAATTTGATACAAGATGGTTGTGAAGATAATTCTAGCTAGTACACAAGTCGTTCAGCAAAGGCAATAAAGACACGTAATTCATACGTCCAGAAACAAGTCATGCATTCTGGTTTTACTAGGACTACTTCCCATCCTTGGTCTTGTGGAACATAACCGTTATGGCCGTTGATAAGACAGCGTGTTGTAATGTCGTCAAAGGGACGAGGGTTACGTAATGTCCAACAGTCCCGTAACAATCTAAAAACCTCATTTCTTACCCCAATTACCGACTCCGTCACTTGTGGAAACGTTTTGTTTAATAGTTGTAGCCCGATGTTCTTGTTCTCACTTTGGTGAGAAGCGAACATTACTAACCCGTAAGCATAACATGCTTCTTTATGTTGCATGTTAGCCGCTTTTTCTAAATCACGAAGTCCTATATTCGGATATACTGAGTCAAAATAATTTCTTAACCCGTTGCGTAAAATAGCATTTGGGTTCCCCGCAATATATGCGTCAAAGTAAACACATCGTAACTTATGGATTTCCCAATGTGATATCCCCCATCTTCTGAACGAAAGCCTTTTATAAACCAAGACATTCTTGGAACGTTCTTCGAATGTCTTACAAACTGATCTCGCCTTAAATAGTTGTGCCGAGGAATTCTGACCGACTCTAGACAAGATTTCATCACTCATGTCTCCGGGTAGGTCTTTTAAAATATTGGGTTGTCTATCCATTTTGTGTTTTTAAACTGTAAAATAGACAAGAGTTAGATTCATAAAAAAAATACTTATTAATACAAGCAATTTTTACATATATCATAAAGCATAAGCACACTATATTACATATATTATACCACACGAATACAACTATCTTATTCCGACTCGCTTGTTTCTTCTTCTTCGGTTTTGGTTCGTTTTGCCAAGTTTCTAGGGATATATGATGTTCCCCTAATACGAGCCGTCGTGATCCACATTGGTTTAGAAAAACCTGGTGGTTTAGAGGTTCCCGGGTCATTGTTACAACTTAAGGACTTCGGGGGTTGACGATACATATAAAGTTCATCGGGGTTGGAATTAGATTTCTCTATTTTTATGCCCTTTCCCTTATTATTTTCTTTTGCCTTTTTAAATTCAGTTGGGGTAATTTCTATAACATCATCGGAATTCTCGTCGGAATCCGATTCATCGGAGAATTGGTAACCCTCCCAATATTTTGCTTCCTTGGCGGAAACACCATTGACCATAATTAACCTTGGTCGGTTAGTTGAGGATTTTCTTTTACTTAGCCGTTTTATTATTTCCCCCACCGGTTCTATTTCTTCATCCGGTTCCGATTCTTCTTCCGGTTCCGATTCTTCTTCCGGTTCCGACTCTTCTTCCGGTTCCTCTTCGGGAACTTGTGAATCAGTCCACGAATCATTCCAATTTACATTTGACTCTTCATTATTATTAGGTGAGTCAATGAGACTTGTTCTAGAGGTAGACATCTATCACATAATATCAAACGCGTTAAGAGATTAATATATCACATAATATTCACATGTTAAAAATATATAGTTTCCAACAAAATTTGTTAAGCAATCATTTTTCAAGTAAACACGGTCGAAGTCCAGACTTACTAATGCATCCTAACAAACTCGATAAGACACACTAATGCAAAATTCTGGTTCTCTAAGACCAACGCTCGGATACCAACTGAAATGTCCCGTTCTTATTGATTAAAAACGTTCCATATTAATTGATTTCGTTGCGAGGTTTTGACCTCTATATGAGACATTTTTCAAAGACTGCATTCATTTTTAAAACAAACCATAACCTTTATTTCATAGATAAAGGATTTAAAAAGCTTTACATAGATTATCAAATAATGATAATCTAAAATATCCTGTTTACACACGACCATTACATAATGGTTTACAATACAAATATGTTACAACAAAATAAGTTTCTTGAATGCAGTTTTTACACAATATCATACAAGCATGGACTCCAAATCTCGTCCTTATTTAAGTATGCGACAGCGGAAGCTCTTAATAATCACCTGAGAATAAACATGCTTAAAACGTCAACAAAAATATTGGTGAGTTATAGGTTTAACCTATATATATATCAAATCATAATAATAGACCACAAGATTTCATATTTCAATACACATCCCATACATAGAGATAAAATTCATTCATATGGTGAACACCCGGTAACCGACATTAACAAGATGCATATATAAGAATATCCCCATCATTCCGGGACACCCTTCGGATATGATATAAATTTCGAAGTACTAAAGCATCCGGTACTTTGGATGGGGTTTGTTAGGCCCAATAGATCTATCTTTAGGATTCGCATCAATTAGGGTGTCTGTTCCCTAATTCTTAGATTACCAGACTTAATAAAAAGGGGCATATTCGATTTCGATAATTCAACCATAGAATGTAGTTTCACGTACTTGTGTCTATTTTGTAAATCATTTATAAAACCTTCATGTATTCTCATCCCAAAAATATTAGATTTTAAAAGTGGGACTATAACTCACTTTCACAGATTTTTACTTCGTCGGGAAGTAAGACTTGGCCACTGGTTGATTCACGAACCTATAACAATATATACATATATATCAAAGTATGTTCAAAATATATTTACAACACTTTTAATATATTTTGATGTTTTAAGTTTATTAAGTCAGCTGTCCTCGTTAGTAACCTACAACTAGTTGTCCACAGTTAGATGTACAGAAATAAATCGATAAATATTATCTTGAATCAATCCACGACCCAGTGTATACGTATCTCAGTATTGATCACAACTCAAACTATATATATTTTGGAATCAACCTCAACCCTGTATAGCTAACTCCAACATTCACATATAGAGTGTCTATGGTTGTTCCGAAATATATATAGATGTGTCGACATGATAGGTCGAAACATTGTATACGTGTCTATGGTATCTCAAGATTACATAATATACAATACAAGTTGATTAAGTTATGGTTGGAATAGATTTGTTACCGATTTTCACGTAGCTAAAATGAGAAAAATTATCCAATCTTGTTTTACCCATAACTTCTTCATTTTAAATCCGTTTTGAGTGAATCAAATTGCTATGGTTTCATATTGAACTATATTTTATGAATCTAAACAGAAAAAGTATAGGTTTATAGTCAGAAAAATAAGTTACAAGTCATTTTTGTAAAGGTAGTCATTTCAGTCGAAAGAACGACGTCTAGATGACCACTTTAGAAAACATACTTCCACTTTGAGTTTAACCATAATTTTTGGATATAGTTTCATGTTCATAATAAAAATCATTTTCTCAGAATAACAACTTTTAAATCAAAGTTTATCGTAGTTTTTAATTAACTAACCCAAAACAGCCCGCGGTGTTACTACGACGGCGTAAATCCGGTTTTACGGTGTTTTTCGTGTTTCCAGGTTTTAAATCATTAAGTTAGCATATCATACAGATATAGAACATGTGTTTAGTTGATTTTAAAAGTCAAGTTAGAAGGATTAACTTTTGTTTGCGAACAAGTTTAGAATTAACTAAACTATGTTCTAGTGATTACAAGTTTAAACCTTCGAATAAGATAGCTTTATATGTATGAATTGAATGATGTTATGAACATCATTACTACCTTAAGTTCCTTGGATAAACCTACTGGAAAAGAGAAAAATGGATCTAGCTTCAATGGATCCTTGGATGGCTCGAAGTTCTTGAAGCAGAATCATGACACGAAAACAAGTTCAAGTAAGATCATCACTTGAAATAAGATTGTTATAGTTATAGAAATTTAACGAAAGTTTGAATATGATTATTACCTTGTATTAGAATGATAACCTACTGTAAGAAACAAAGATTTCTTGAGGTTGGATGATCACCTTACAAGATTGGAAGTGAGCTAGCAAACTTGAAAGTATTCTTGATTTTATGAAACTAGAACTTTTGGAATTTATGAAGAACACTTAGAACTTGAAGATAGAACTTGAGAGAGATTAATTAGATGAAGAAAATTGAAGAATGAAAGTGTTTGTAGGTGTTTTTGGTCGTTGGTGTATGGATTAGATATAAAGGATATGTAATTTTGTTTTCATGTAAATAAGTCATGAATGATTACTCATATTTTTGTAATTTTATGAGATATTTCATGCTAGTTGCCAAATGATGGTTCCCACATGTGTTAGGTGACTCACATGGGCTGCTAAGAGCTGATCATTGGAGTGTATATACCAATAGTACATACATCTAAAAGCTGTGTATTGTACGAGTACGAATACGGGTGCATACGAGTAGAATTGTTGATGAAACTGAACGAGGATGTAATTGTAAGCATTTTTGTTAAGTAGAAGTATTTTGATAAGTGTATTGAAGTCTTTCAAAAGTGTATAAATACATATTAAAACACTACATGTATATACATTTTAACTGAGTCGTTAAGTCATCGTTAGTCGTTACATGTAAGTGTTGTTTTGAAATCTTTAGGTTAACGATCTTGTTAAATGTTATTAAACCAATGTTTATAATATCAAATGAGATTTTAAATTATTATATTATCATGATATTATCATGTATGAATATCTCTTAATATGATATATATATATATATTAAATGTCTTTACAACGATAATCGTTACATATATGTCTCGTTTAAAAATCATTAAATTCGTAGTCTTGTTTTTACATATGTAGTTCATTGTTAATATTCTTAATGATATGTTTACTTATCATAGTATCATGTTAACTATATATATATCCATGTATATGTCATCATATAGTTTTTACAAGTTTTAACGTTCGTGAATCACCGGTCAACTTGGGTGGTCAATTGTCTATATGAAACATATATCAATTAATCAAGTCTTAACAAGTTTGATTGCTTAACATGTTGGAAACATTTAATCATGTAAATATCAATCTCAATTAATATATATAAACATGGAAAAGTTCGGGTCACTACAGACATGGTTCACCATGATTTAAGATAACGTAGTGTCGGGATTATTGTGAGACACTCATTAGTTAGATATACCTTGGTGTAAACACTAGATTCCCTACTAATTGATTTCTCGATTAGCATGTCACGAGGAACTAGGCTATCGTGATTCTGATCGGATGGACTATGCTCAACTCCCGATGCTTTATCCGGTTTAAGGATACAAGCGGCCCATCTTGGATGCAGTGCATACCTTGGGAGCACGAATAAAGTAGCATAGCCATATATATAGAATATCCAACCTTTCTTAACACCTTAATGTATCACCCAAGTGAGTGGTTATGATTGTGTTTCGAATTCTTTTCTGTCAATGGTTTGGTAAAATCTAAGGGTTTGTAGATAAATTAGAACCTCTGATAGTTCTCAGTCATCATTAAAGATTTATAAGCTTAGTTTGTATTGTAGTGCGTTAAACTCCCAATTATGATTTAAACCAGCCCTTACTTAAATCTACCCAATAAATCCCTTAGTTATCCAACATGTACTAGACATATAGTAGTTTCATAGCTTCTAACCTTGACCATGCTCAAGTGGTCCTATAGTACAACAACACTGTACTATACTGTTGCAACAGTATTTTCTCGAGTCTTATACTCTTGACCAATGTCTTGATCAGGTCCTATGGTAATTCCACATGTACTTTATAGTATTTCCGATGTGTTCATACCTTGACCAATTTATAAACACAGATAATTAATTACCTAATAATTATCGACTTTATAAAAGGTTTTAATCACGTTTATTGGTTGAAGGACGATAATAACGAGGTTTAATATCATAGACAGAAAGCGAGTATGAAATGATAATCATCCCTAACTAATATTATTAAATCATGGCAAACAATCAAATAATTACTCACACATCATGACAACAAGCATTTCTAATATTAATAAATCATAAACATCTAACAAGAATATTATAATAAATTAATAAAAGAAAGGATAGATATTACCGAATAATGTTGGCAGAATAACACTTGTATTTCTTCATAATATCCGTAGCGTTACAATGCTTGATAGCTTCTACTACTAACTACATACTAATCTCCTATTGATCACTAGAGAGCGACAATAGAGAGATAATTATATTTTCTAATCTCTGTACTTTTCTCTCTCTAGAATCTAGAGAGAGAAAGTAGAGTGAACTAATCTCCTATAGATCACTAGAGAGCGACTATAGAGAGATATTTGAGAGAGAAGTGACGAATTGGTGTGTGTTGAAATTGTGGGATGAAACCCCCATTTATAGGAAATGCTTGGTGGCAAAATTGTAATTAAATGGCTGAAAAACCGCTGGCAGGCCATTTGGCAGGCCATTTGGCAGGCCGTTTGCAAGCCGTTTGCCAAGGCCATTTTCGATGCCCGTTTGCCAAGACAAGCCGTTTTTGGTGCCCGTTTGCTGGCAGGTCGTTTTTCCTTATGGCAAGCCGTTTGTTGGATCGTAACTTGTCTTTCACCGTTTTCGCTCTATAATCTTCGTTTTAGCTCTGTTTTTGACGATTCTTGCGCCCACATGTTTGTAATTAAATATCCTACATCATGAGATTAAGTAAATAAACTTTTCAAAAAATTATAAAATAAGTTATTTAAATGCGAGTTAATCGTCTTAGCCGATTTTGCTCGTTTTTCATCCGTTTTTAGTGATTCTTGAAACATAGCCTTTGTAATGACATAATCTACCAAATGAAGCAAATAAATGCTTATTTAGATGATAACATCAATTACTTTATCATAAATGGGGCTAATATCAGGGGTAAAAATGTGGCTTTTTAGCCGATATCAAATATCCCACACTTAGACTTTGCTTGTCCTCAAGCAAACCTCTCTTTTATTTTGAGTTCAAGGATGCTTATGAGGTTTCTGTTCTATTATTCAAGTGGCTTTTTGTTTATTATAAGAGCAAAATCAGACAAACCGTCTTCTAAAAGGGGTAGAAACTATCTCTGCAAGCATGATGGGAGGTTACATGACATTGGCTTCCTTACACGGGTCACTCAAATCACTCAAGTGTTTGGGGTTCCCTATCAATCTATGAAGTGAATTCGCTCATAGCCAGTCATGTTGCAAGTATTGTCATAGGCTTGACCAAGAATTAAATCTCCATGGTTAGATAAGGACGTCACTGATCTTCTTTCTAATCATTCTCTCAAGAGGAAGAGCGGGTTTAAAGGTTGATTTATGGAGAAAAGTGAAGGTTTTGATATGGAAAAAATGGTGATTTCGAATCATTGAAATTTAGAGAGATTCGATAGATTTCGGTTTCAATGAGGATATACTTTTTCTAGGAAAGATGGTACTCTATTTTTGTTGAAGAGTTCCTTTAGAGGGTGCTGATTTTTAGCGAAGACTTTGCTTCTTTTCTGCAATCCTCCAGAGTCACAATCTTCATTTTCTTGGGGATATATGCTTTTATTTGAAGACTTTTATCTTCTTTATTTTTGAGACTTTGCTCAATTTTTTTATTTTTTTTTTTGCATATCCCATCTTCATAACTTTGTCTATTTCTTCTTGTGCCCAGAGAGAAAGGTATTTCACCAGAAATAGGTCTTTTATGACCTATAAAAAACAGTCTGGAATTTCAGAATTTTTCGACAAGTGTTTTGAAGTAAACTTGGTCGATCTATCTCTTTGAATTTCTAGAGTTTGGAAATGAGAAAGGAAAGGAGGTGGAAAGGGTAACGTATTTGATAGAGAATTTGGGGGTAAGTATTTTCTGATTCATCAACTCTTTGGCGTGAGTTAGTCGGTTTAAATGCGTGGAGTGAAAACGAAAACGGATGATTTCTATCTTCTCTATTCAAAATGATATCAAAAGGAGTATCGTACCTACACCACGTATGGTGCTTACTAACCATTGGCCTTGAAATGTATGTCAAGGTCAAGTTCTAACTCTAAATGCTAACATCGGCACTCTCAACGGAAAAGATAGTGAAGCATTAAAAATGAATGCTTATTGGGCTATTTTTGGGGTGCCTCACAGCAATTATATAGGGTCGATAATGCCTAGTCATGCAATGCTCTTTTAGAGAATTGGTTCATCCTTGAGAAGATTTATGTCCTCATTTGTCTTAATTTTAGAACAAACAAGCTTGATTTTCGAAATTACTTTTTCGAAAAGTTTCATTTAGTCAAAATTTTTGAAAAATTTACGTTGAAGACAAAGAATCTAAATAGTAGGTATACTCGAAAAGCTTAGTAATATTTTAAGTTAAGAACATTTTCCGAGCATCCCTTAGTTAATTACGGTGTACTACACCGCTATCCCACACTTAGAGGAACATTGTCCCTAATGTTCATTCTTATATTTTAGGGAGCTAAAATCCCACACTTAGAGTTTGAACATGTCAGAAAATGTATCTAAGCTAAATATTGGGTTGGAATCCCACACTTAGTAATAAGCTTAGGATAGGGTATAATTTAAGGATATAACGAAGCAAAATAAACAAACGAAGAGAAAGAAATGAATTAATCCCCTTGGGTGTGGTTGTGAGCTGAGGATCTGAAGGTAGACGGAGTCGGAACCATCTTCTGCTGGATTCGAATCTGTCTTCTTGAAGTGTACTCGAGCTCGTTTGGGCGTTCTCATCCTCCATACATCATCCACCAATAACTTTTAATGAAATAATCAACGAATTTCCTTGTTGTTTCAACATTATTCAAAGAGTCTCCATCACAGACATCGATAACTGTCTATTACTTGTAAAAATGGAAAAGATCAAACCTAGATAGGTGATTAAGCTTTAGACCATATACTCACTGATTAGCGTTTTGATGAAAAAGTTATTTGAAAACTTGAGGGTTTCGAAATTAGGTTTTTGAAAATTCAACAAATCAGTGTATGACTAAAAGCTTAATCCCACACTTAAAGTGTTGACTGCCTTTAATTTTAAGACTTTTGAATTAATGTAGCAATTAATTCACATAAGCTCAAGGCAAGTAGGAGAAGTAAATTCGTCTTAAGAAATGTTGAAAATATCATTTTAAGTTTCACTTTTCACTTATTCAATTAACCTAATTATCCTAATCTAATTACTACCAAAGCTATAAAAAAAAATAGATACACGAGTTGCCTCCCGAGAAGCGTTTGTTTTTGTTCGAGTCACGAACCTGACTCTAGCCTTATTTCTCAGTAAATCTAGGCGGCTCCCTTGCATCCATCAGTAGACACAATAGGTATTGGAACATACCGAAATGATTGAAGAGAACTTATAATAAGGTATGTCCAATGAGAGGAGAATGTGGTTTGAAGTGAATGCTTTGTTTTACTTGAGGTATAACAAGGCTATCAACTTCTTTTACCTCCTTGATTTGTGCGGGTTGGTCAAATGGGTCCTCATCACTCCATGATGTGTATGTCATTATGTATTTGAGTGATGGTTTATAGGGTAGCCCTGACGCAAAACTCGTCTTTTGGTTGGTCGTAATGTTGTACTCTAGGGATGGAGGTGGAACGATGTCTATTAACGTCTCCAATATGGTAGAAACATTAACAACTACTTCGGTGCTAGAATCCTCCATCTCTTTCTTATCATCTGGGCTTTCCATTTCAATTTCTTCATCCACCTCCTCGTCACTCTGGTCGGGAATTTCAAGTATAATTGGTTCAGAGAGTTCTTCTAGAACGAAGTCCTCTCCAGTCATTAAAAGATCAAAATAAGGTGGGAGTGAAGATCGGGTTGGTGTGAAGTGGTTATTCTTCTTGTCTTCTACTTCTATCTTCTTCTCTTCATTCTTGAAATAGAAGGTGACTTTCCTAGTGGAGATGGTATTTACTTAGCCGTTCCCATCAGAAGGACATACAGACTCGTCGATTATGAAAGTGACCTCTTCTCCACGGGCTCTCAAGGTGATAGTCCGTGAGTAAACGTCAACGATCGCTTTGGTTGTATTCATGAAAGGCCTTCCTAAGATGGTAGGGTTTTCATGTCTTCTTTATAGTCCATAACCACAAAGTCGGTCGAAAAGAGGAATTTATTGATCTTAACCATGACATTTTCAGCTATTCCCTTAGGATATCTATTCGATTGGTCAGCTAGCTAGATGTTCATTTTGGTTGGGTTAAGGTTTCCAATTTCGAGTCTCTGAAACAGTGAGTAGGGTATTGATGCTGGTACCAAGGTCAGCGAGAGAATAGATAGTACCAGATTGGTAGATAGAACAAGGAAGGGTAAATTTGTAGTGACCCGAACTTTTCCATGTTTATATATATTAAATGAAATTGATATTTACATGATTAAGTGTTTCCAACATGTTAAGCAATCAAACTTGTCAAGACTTGATTAATTGAAAGAGGTTTCATATAGACATTTGACCACCCAAGTTGACCGACGATTCATGAACGTTAAAACTTGTAAAAACTATATGATGACATATATATATATATATATATATATATATATATATATATATATATATATATATATATATATATATATATATATATATATATATATATATATATATATATATATATATATATATATATATATATATATAGTTAACATGATAGTATGATAAGTAAGTATCTCACTTGGTATATTAACAATGAGTGATATACATAAAAATGAGTTTATTGAATTAAAAAACTTGAAACGATATATTTAACGATTATTGTTATAACAACGTCTTACTAAATACGTATGAATCATATTAATATATTGATACACTATGATAAACATGATAAATTATAAGTAAACATATCATTAAGTGTATTAACAATGAACTACATATGTAAAAACAAGACTACTAACTTAAGGATTTCGAAACGAGACATATATGTAACGATTATCGTTGTAACAACATTTAAATGTATATATGTCATATTAAGATATATTAATACATCATAATATCATGATAATGTAATAATTTAACATCTCATTAGATATAATAAACAATTTGTTAACAACATTTAACAAGATCGTTAACTTAAAGGTTTCAAAACAACACTTACATGTAACGACTAACGATGACTTAACGACTCAGTTAAAATGTATATACATGTAGTATTTAACATGTATTCATACACTTTTGAAAGACTTCAAGATAATTATCAAAGTACTTCTACTTAACAAAAATGCTTACAATTACATCCTCGTTCATTTTCATCAATAATTCTACTCGTATGCACCCGTATTCGTACTCGTACAATACCCAGCTTCTAAATGTACTATTGGTATATATACTTCAATGATCAGCTATTAGCAGCCCTTGTGAGTCACCTAACACATGTGGGAACCCTCATTTAACATATAGAAAGAAATGTCTAACAAAACAACAAACTAATGGAGACTATATGACACCATACAAATCACGTTTTCTAACACACTCACAAACACTTTAACTTTTTAATTTTTATGCATCAAACTAAACTCTCGCAAGTGTTCTTCCATTGTTCTAAGTGTTCTTCATCATCTTTAACAAAATCTAGCTCAATCTAGTTCATAAATCCATACATAAACCAAGTTATAAAACAACTACTCAAGAACACACCAACAACACTTCCAAGTTTGCTAGCTTACTTTCAATCTTGCAAATCCATTTCAAGTGATCATCCAACCTCAAGAAATCTTTCTTATTTACAGTAAGATATATCTCTAATATAAGGTAGTACTCATATTCAAACTTTGATTCGATTTCTATAACTATAACAATCTTATTTCGAGTGGAAATCTTACTTGAACTTGTTTTCGTGTCATGATTTTGCTTCAAGAACTTTCAAGCCATCCAAGGATCCTTTGAAGCTATATCTATTTTTCTCATTTCTAGTAGGTTTATCCACAAAAGATGAGGTAGTAATGATGTTCATAACATCATTCGAATCATATATATAAAACTATCTTATTCGAAGGTTTAAACTTGTAATCACTAGAACATAGTTTA